>NW_026877525.1:0-217389 GCF_032173495.1 Musca vetustissima
ATTACATACATACCAAAAATTTAGGGGTACCGTTATATGGGTACTACCAGAAAAACTGGACCTATATTTATAATTTTTAGTGGAGTAATTTGGTACCCAATAAGAACCCAATGTACAAAATTTCAGCGAATTCAGTTATAAAACGAGCCCAAAAACCCGAAAATACCGAAAATTGGGGGTGCCCTTATATGGGGGCTTTTCGAAAAAATGGACCTTTATTTATAATGTTTGGTAGGGAGATTTGCTACCCAATAAGTACACAAAGTACCAAATTTCAGTGAATTCGGTCGAAAAATGCGATCAAAACCCCCAAAATACCGAAAATTGGGGGTAATCTTATATGGGGGCTATCCGAAAAAATGGACCTTTATTTATAATTTTTGGTAGGGAGATTTGCTACCCAATAAGAACTCAATGTACAAAATTTCAGCGAATTCAGTTAAAAAACGTGCTCAAGAACCTCAAAATACCGAAAATTTGGGGGTACCCTTATATGGGGGCTATGCGAAAAAATGGACCGTTATTTATAATTTTTAGTAGGGAGATTTGCTACCCAATAAGAACACAAAGTACCAAATTTCAGCGAATTCGGTCAGAAAATGCGATCAAAACCCCCAAAATACCGAAAGTTGGGGGTAATCTTATATGGGGGCTATCCGAAAAAATGGACCTTTATTTATAATTTTTGGTAGAGAGATTTGCTACCCAATAAGAACTCAAAGTACCAAATTTCAGCGAATTCAGTTAAAAAACGCGCTCAAGAACCTCAAAATACCGAAAATTTTGGGGTACCCTTATATGGGAGCTATGCCTAAACGTGGACCGATTTTCTCCAATTTCAATAGGGTTCGTCCTTGGGCCAATTAAGTGACCTGTGCCAAATTTCATCCAAATCGGATCATAAATGCGACCTGTACTTTGTTAACAAAAATACATGGACGGACGGACAGACGGACGGACGGACGGACGGACAGACGGACAGACGGACATGCATAAAACTCAGAAAGTGATTCTATGTTAAAAGGAACCATGGGCTATCTCGATTATTTTTGCCTGTTACAAACATATGCACAAAGACATAATACCCTGTACCACAGTGTGGTGAAGGGTAAAAAATCCACGCCTTGGCCATGCAAAAAATATTCTTTAAAAAATCCACGCCTTGGCCATGCAAAAAATATTCTTTAAAAAATCCACGCCTTGGCCATGCAAAAAATATTCTTTAAAAAATCCACGCCTTACAGTTGGCCATGCAAAAAATATTCTTTAAAAAATCTACGCCTTACAGTTGGCCATGCAAAAAATATTCTTTAAAAAATCCACGCTTTACAGTTGGACCATATATTAGACCATGCAAAAAAAAAAAATTAAATCCACGCCTTATATTAGACCATGCAAAAAAAAAAAATTAAATCCACGCCTTATATTAGACCATGCAAAAAATATTCTTTAAAAAATCCACGCCTTATATTAGGCCATGCAAAAAGTTTTCATTCTTTAAAAAATTCACGCCTTATAGTTGGCCATGCAAAAAATATTCTTTAAAAAATCCACGCCTTATATTAGGCCATGCAAAAAATTTTTATTCTTTAAAAAATCCACGCCTTATAGTAGGCAATGAAAAATTAGTATTAATAAAATCCACTCCTATAGTTTAGACCTTCATTTAAAATTTATTTTTTTTTAATTAACGATAAAAATATTTGAAAACTAGTCATAAATATAAAAAATTGATGTGTAAATTATTTAAGCATCCTTAGCAACAGTCCCACTTTCGACAATACAATTTCGTGGTTTTTACGCTTACATTAAAAAACGAAGAACATCAACAACATTTTATGAAACAATTTTGAAAAAACAAAATGAGGACAATATGCACGACATGTTACCACCCCATGTCGTACGAAGAACAGAAAATATAACAAACAAAATCTGTGTAACATTATGTTCGTAACATCCTTCAAAACTGGAACGACAACATGATATTTCCTAAGCTGTTGTTTCGTTGTTGTAGGAACAAAATATTGTTTCCTTCTGCTTATGAAGAGATGTTTTTCATATGCAGATTTTTTACAGAAAGTGTAGATGTTGTTTTTTTTTTGTGCCGAACATAGTGTGAAATGTACACTTTTTAATATCAGACATCCCGCTAGGGACTGTCGCGACAAACGGTGGCAGAATTGCAAGCCCACCACCGTCATCGCTATAACATTATCTCTAGTTGAGTAAATTCTGATGCTGCTGCTACTTATTATTTTGCTACGAAACTAGATGCATACACACACACTTGAATACATATGAACAATTTTGTCTAAGCGCAATATTAAATTATATTGCATGTACTCCACACATTTGGTAATGGATTGGGGTGTGCCGAAAAAATGTAAATAATTCAGTTGTTTTAACTTTCAAACATTTTATACCCTACACAGTTGTGTTGTGAGGTTATTATAAAGTTGTGTGTCCCGAGAATTTGTAACTTCTAGAAATATCGGTTCTAGACCCAACATCTACTGCACCGACCTCGACAATCTGAATCGATTTAAATTTATAAAACATAGAATTCAATTATCTTGAAATTTTACTAAGCTTAGGATTTAACTTCGCAGAAAGTTAAGTTGAGTGGAAGTTGAGTAGGGTATTTAAATCGCCTTTTTTCTATAAGAACAGCCTAATGTGCGACAAGTGTATTCACACACAAATTACCTCAATAACTTTGAATTGGGTTACACAAATGCTTAACTACAACTACTACTAATAAAGCGCCGAACACACACTTGTTCACAGATGTCTATTCACAGCAAAACTTTTACTTACAACCCAATATGAACTTTGACTGAACACAAAAAATAGAAGACAATGAAGGAGAACATTTAGAAAATGAAAAATCAACAGGAGTCAGGAAACAATGTACGACATGGGAAAATATGCATTTTGGAAAACATTTTCGTTAAAATTATAGAGACATTGTTGTTTGGATAGATACGAGCCTATTAAAGGAGATTGTAAGGTCCATTTTAATTCCACTTATTTACATTATAATTTTTAAAAACGATACAGGCCACAGTTATGGACCAATCTTCAATCTTTGCATGTGGGATGGGTTCTAGTCGATGAATACCCCTATTGTTTTTGGTAAAGATCGGTTAATATTTTGGGGATAAAATTGACCAAGTACTTAATTTTTGTCTGTTTTTCTGGTCGCACCACAGGCCGCAATTATGGACCGAACATCGCGAGAAGTGGATCAGGCCAAAGAAAAAGCATGTATGTCTTTATAAAGATCGTTTGAAAAAAATACAAAATTTGTATTTTGGGTCGTATATATTTCCTCCTCAAGGACATATACCCGAGATGTTGATAGTATATCCAAGAGGAGTTAAATTGATACCAATAATGTTGTCATATGTATTTGGATGTGGAAGTTACACTTAAATATTTACAGGTGCTTAGATATTTAGATATTATTTAGTAACCCATTACCACACTGCGGGGCGGAAATGTAGCGCTGATCGCTTTGAAATTTTCCATGAGGTTCCAGTTATGGTCAAGGACAATTTTCTTTAATGATCAGATAATAATTTTGAAATGAAGTGGACCAAAACTTATTTTTTGTGTTTTTTCCGAGTCGATCTATAGTCCACAATTATAAGCCGCGCATAACAATACAACCCACGGTAAAGGGAATCTGGGCAAATAATTAGAAGGGTTGTACTGAGTATTAGTAATATTCGGAAGATATTTCAGTGTAACGATTTTCTTGGGAGTCCGTCATCAAATGCGGTGGTATCCGCAACAAGATCACAGAAAACAAAGCTGACCGAGAACGGAATTACAAAGTTGGTACCGAAGGATGGTACTGGATGCGGAGTTGGGAGACCTGCATTCTTGTTACACCATCCTGTCCAGTACTGACCTATCTAGCTTGAGCTAAACTCTAGAGACCCTAGTGTGGAACTGCGGACAGAGTTCACAACATGGACGTCTGTAATGAAGCTCCCGCTGAACATAGTGGTCGATGGAGAACTGATTCCGACCAAAAACTACCCCAAGTTTAACCCCTGATAGTTTTCTCAAGTAGCAAGTCACTGCTTTATAAGCTGAGAAGTAGGGAAAAAGTTCTCAAGTCGCTAGCCGGGTGCCGACATAGAAACCTTGTTTACCTCTTATAAAGCAATAGGCCGGTCAGAGGTAGGCTATGACGCACCAGTATGGTTTGCGAATCTTAGTGAAGAATCAGTAGAAGAATATCCAGACATGCCAGAATGCTGCCCTGAGAACTGCAACGGGATGTCTTCTCATGACACCAGGGGACCATCTTAATGAGGAGACGAAGATCTTACCCATGGTATCCACCGATACAACTATATATTGTCAATGAAGTATTTGTTTGTGTGCTATTGTCGAGAACTCCCCTGTCATAGCCTTATGGACAGAGCTCCCTCGCCCGGGCACGTCGGGAGAGATCTCCATGATTTAGAGAGAGAGAGAGAGGTACAAAGATATAAGCGTGAAGCCTTATATAGGTAATATCGTCTGAATACCATAATTGGATACCGCCATCGCAGCAGATGAGAAGCAGCTGTCCCGACTAACGCGTGGATTCTTAGCTCCTGTTGCAACCGCCTAAATTCCTATTGGGCAATAATTGATAGATACCTAACACATGTCCTGCATGTGGACTAGGACCACACGACACGTTGCATCTATACAACTGCCATGCTAAACCAATACACCTATCGCCGAATTCCCTATGAACACAACCTTTCAAGTTGCAAAATTTTTGAATTTGGATATAGACGACAAGGAACTTGTTCTGCAGACCGAAGACTTTGATCAAGACTTCTGTCGTGAAATGGGTGTCCCAATATGTGGCGAAGATCGTTGCCATTTAAAATTGAGGAAAGACTATTTCCTTCACACGCCAGAGTTCCATTGTCTCGATTATGGAGAGATTGCTTTCATTCAGTAATCCTCAATGAATTCGCCGCTCTCCAGATCGATTTTTATACACTCCACCATACGGTGACATTCTGTTTGCAAAGCCTCGAAATTTTCCTCGTAAATTATATATATTCTTGATCAAAACGAATTCTATGTCGATTTATGCATGTCCGACTGTCTTTAAAAAATGTAGAGATTGCAATATTGAAGATAGAGCTCTGAAATTTTGTACAGACATTGCTAATACACGAAGGATGTTTGGTGTAGACCCTATATAACCCCATATAAAAAGAGATGACATACAACCAAAATAATTTAAGCATAATTTCTGGAGTATTTAGAGACCTGGGTTAACTTTGCAGCCAATTTGAACGTTTATGTTAGTGTATAGATTTTCCCATTTTAATAAAAGTACGAATTACTGGAGGCGTTGTATGGATCATACACCTATGGTGACTAACTTAGAGAACTGTTGCAAATTTGATTAATATTACGTTCATTATTTTTGTACACATTTTCCGCATTGTATTTGTGACTCCTGATTGTCCTCCATTTTTCAAAATGGCAAGCAAAAGTTTATTTACCCCTCCCAATCTCATTTAAGGGAACCCCCTCCCCATTCTCGATTTTATTTTTTCAAGATTTTCAATGGGCTGGTAAATCAATACCAATGCTTGTTAAGGTTTGTAACTTTGCACATATATAATTGAAGATTTAAAAGAGAAGAAAAATAATTTACAAAAAAATTTTGTTATTGTTTTGTTGTTGTTTTTTGTAATTAAAGAAAAGTCCTTATTTTTGATGGCGGGCATGATAACTCCTCACTGGAACATCGGAATCCGAAAATTCCAACGGTGTTAGAAAGAGTACATGACTGGCTCTCGTATGAACTAGGATTATTGACTTCGCTCTAAAATTAACAAAATGGCGGACCTTTGAAAAAATATTTTTGGAAAATCGCCGATTTTTTACCAAAAACCAAGTTACAAAATAAGGAAGATCTTCACCGATTGGCTTTATCCTAGTTCATACGAGAGCTATACACTCCCAGAGAAACGTTGCAAAATTTGGAACCGATTGGATTATTAGTTTTTGAGTTATCGTGCCCGCCATTCGTAAAAAAAATGTTTAGAGATAAACGCGTTTAAAGTTTGAGAAGCCCTTCAGCCGTCACTTGATGCGGACACAATAAATCGGATGTATCTTCAAGAGTTCTTGAGATTTTCACTTGAAATTTTGTAGAGACATTCTTTAATCAGTGTAGATTCGAATTATATCAACAAAAATTTTGACCCCGATAATGGGGGGGTCCCCTTAAGTATTTAATAGAGGAACCAAATGAGTAGCTTGACTCCAACACTAGACTCAACCTTAGGCTGACTGCTGCTTCAGCCGCTGTTCATTTTTAATGTGACAGTCGTTGGTGTCGTTTTTTCTGAATTTGTGAGCGTATGTGTAGATGATGATTATGGTATAGTCTTGTAGTGTATTTTTTCTGCTGTTTCTTTTTTTTTTTTTTTTTGTATTTCTATTTAAAGGACCAACATTATTAAATATTTAACTAGTGTTGTCTTTTTTGTAACTCACACATACAAAGATAGAATAGGAGATAGATATAATGTTACAGCCGTTGTTGTAAGCAGAGATGATGATGATGAAGGCAAGGGAGAGCTGATAAATGGTACAGCAATATGGATATGAAGGTCCTTTGTGTTGCTGTTGTTGATAATGTTCATGCACACACACACACACAAATTCACATACGGTTATAAGAATGTGTTGGTCACAGATGTCGATTGTTAGGAACCCAAAAAATCCAAAAGAGACAAACGACAACAACAATGCTTGAATCGAAAAAAAATTGTCTTGCATAATAGACCATCACATTGCCCTCCAAACTGTTTGTCGTCGATGGTTACGAGCTGCTACTACTGCTACAGCATTTTCAACTACAATCATATGACTGTGAATTTGGTTTGGATATCCTTGCAACTGCTGCCGGCAGCAGTTGCTTATATCGTTTTTTAGTTCGCTGTTGTTGTCGTTCAGTTCTACTTTTATATTAAAAAGCTTAAGTGCTTCTGTTGAATGTTCATAGTTTATTGGGGCTTTTAAACGGCGGTAGTTTGTAATAGATTTAACAATGACTTTATTTTCTTGCTATACAAATTGTTGCTCCCTTTTTATTATTTTTTGTTTCGTAGTTTGGTGTCTGGCCTGAAGTGATGGAGCAATTTTTAATAATGAATTTATGAGAATCGCTCTTAAATGACTACATAGTATGTAGATAAAATGTGATGGTTTATTACTAAAGAACAAAAAAAAAAAAATTATAGAATTTTCTTTACAAAAAATATGGTGTAGGATAGAATGCTTTGTAATTAAAAAATAGCGCTTTTAGTAGTTCTTGAAAATATACTCTTTAAAAAATCACCGGCTTATTTATAGAAAGCGTTCAAAACATATTCTTTTAAAAATCCACGGCTTAAAAACTCCACAGCATTTAGAAGCTCTTAAAATACTTTCTATAAAAAATACACGGCTAACAGTAGCACTTAAAATATCCTTAAAAATTTCACGTTTTATAGAACCCTTAAAAAATATTCTTTAAAAAATCCAATAGTAGGCCATGCAAAAATATTCTTTAAAAAATCCACGCCTTATAGTAGGCCATGCAAAAATATTCTTTAAAAAATCCACGCCTTATAGTAGGCCATGCAAAAATATTCTTTAAAAAATCCACGCCTTATAGTAGGCCATGCAAAAATATTCTTTAAAAAATCCACGCCTTATAGTAGGCCATGCAAAAATATTCTTTAAAAAATCCACGCCTTATAGTAGGCCATGCAAAAATATTCTTTAAAAAATCCACGCCTTATAGTAGGCCATGCAAAAATATTCTTTAAAAAATCCACGCCTTATAGTAGGCCATGCAAAAATATTCTTTAAAAAATCCACGCCTTATAGTAGGCCATGCTTTAAAAAAAAATATTCTTTAAAAAATCCACGCCTTATAGTAGGCCATGCAAAAATATTCTTTAAAAAATCCACGCCTTATAGTAGGCCATGCAAAAATATTCTTTAAAAAATCCACGCCTTATAGTAGGCCATGCAAAAATATTCTTTAAAAAATCCACGCCTTATAGTAGGCCATGCAAAAATATTCTTTAAAAAATCCACGCCTTATAGTAGGCCATGCAAAAATATTCTTTAAAAAATCCACGCCTTATAGTAGGCCATGCAAAAATATTCTTTAAAAAATCCACGCCTTATAGTAGCTGCCCTAGCCTTAAAAAATATTTGTAAAAATCCACGCCTTATAGTAGGCCATGCAAAAATATTCTTTAAAAAATCCACGCCTTATAGTAGGCCATGCAAAAATATTCTTTAAAAAATCCACGCCTTATAGTAGGCCATGCAAAAATATTCTTTAAAAAATCCACGCCTTATAGTAGGCCATGCAAAAATATTCTTTAAAAAATCCACGCCTTATAGTAGGCCATGCAAAAATATTCTTTAAAAAATCCACGCCTTATAGTAGGCCATGCAAAAATATTCTTTAAAAAATCCACGCCTTATAGTAGGCCATGCAAAAATATTCTTTAAAAAATCCACGCCTTATAGTAGGCCATGCAAAAATATTCTTTAAAAAATCCACGCCTTATAGTAGGCCATGCAAAAATATTCTTTAAAAAATCCACGCCTTATAGTAGGCCATGCAAAAATATTCTTTAAAAAATCCACGCCTTATAGTAGGCCATGCAAAAATATTCTTTAAAAAATCCACGCCTTATAGTAGGCCATGCAAAAATATTCTTTAAAAAATCCACGCCTTATAGTAGGCCATGCAAAAATATTCTTTAAAAAATCCACGCCTAATAGTAGGCCATGCAAAAATATTCTTTAAAAAATCCACGCCTTATAGTAGGCCATGCAAAAAATATTCTTTAAAAAATCCACGCCTTATAGTAGGCCATGTGTCTCTCTGTCTGTCGTTTTTGTGGCTTCAGATTCTCGGGCTTCAGTTACCAATGCAAAGCGAACATTCCAAACACCATTGGTTGATGATGGCTGGTATGTGATTGTTGCTGTGTTCATATTTTATGGAAGAATTCCTTCTTTTTAGCTTGTTTCGTCTAACGATAATAAATTATTTTCAAATAACAACAAAAGCCAAAATACAAACCAACTTCGAAACAGAACAGAATATTGAAAACAATGGAAGAACAATGATAGTTTTGTGTTGTGTGTCTTGTTTTCCTGGTTCTTTTTGCTGTGACACAACAACAAAGTCGAAAAGCTATAAACTATTGGCCACTAATAAATTGAAATGGATGAATTGCTGATCTAGTCTAGGGAAATATTTGCTGTCGTTGTTCCTTCTTAAGGGGGAGAAAGGAAGAAAGAAACTTTGAAAGTGACCAACAATGTGATTGTGATGGTAGTGGTGGTGGTGTTGCTGCTGGTTGTGGGTTCATAAATAATTTGCCAAACATAAATCTGAAAAATATTTCTGGTCTCTCTTAGTCCCATTCCGATTCTTCATCACTTCGAAACAAGACCTGACAAACAATATCTAAATCATTGTGGTTTAGTTTTTGCCATTCTTTTGTTTTTCTGTTCTGTTTACATTGGTTTTATTTTTCCTTTGGGATATTGAAGAGACGACAACGTTGAACATATTTTTGGTTTAAGTAGTCACACACATACACTCACCTAAACACACATATTATTATAAACAAAAGAAAGTTTGGTTTGAAATTGTAAATATGTAGGAGTATTATTTTGCCTTCGGACAACAAAAAAGGAAAAACTACAAAATTGCTAGTTTGTAAAAATTTTCAAATTATTTAAAAGCATAATAAATATTGTAGAAACAAATATTATAACAAAGAAAGAAAACCAACTTACCAACATATGTACAAGAAATATTATCAAGTTCTATGGAATCCGATATAATCTGAAATGGTAGAGGGAAAATAGGAAAATTATGTTTAAATATCTCTGTCCGTTCAAATGTTTTTTGGGAAACTAAAATGAGTTATTTATAGTTATTGTCTATTTGTTAGGCAATTTAATTAATTACTGTTATGCAGAACAATTGCAATATAATTTTGTAATTGAGTAATGGAAATGGAATTATGGCAAAGTCTAGAATACAAAATTCTATACAACAAAAGTAAACTCATAGACTGGCTGTGGAAAATTTTATTTTATATATTATATATTTCGGGAGGTCGGAAGGTCTTTCGAGATGAACTTCATATAAGGCTTCATGAATTCGTTATCGCCACGATCTTCATTCGCAGATATGTTGCCATATGTCGTATAGAATATTAACCCTTTCAGTGTTTTTGTCGAATATATTCGACATTTAAAATTACTCTCTTCCTTTGCAATTTTTCGTTATCGCGTTATACTTAATGTCTTTGTTTTTGCTGAAAGACAGACAAAACTGTCCGAGGGTTAAAATGAGAATTGATTTTTTTTCTAAACTCTGTGCCTTCATATGATTTTAAGTACAAAATTTTAGATTTTTATTCCGACAAAATTTTTTTTGACACTGAAAGGGTTAAAATGTTAACACATTTGTCTTGTCAGGTCTATTGTGAGCAAGTAAAAATGTCATAAAGTTTGGCCGGTCCGAACTTTGTATACCATACACCATGTGCATTCAAAATTTCTTAAACATTTCGGGAAGTTAATATGGCAAATATGTCATTGTAAATCGTTTGATGTACATTTAAGAAAATGCAAAATCAAATTACAGACACTCAGATCGGAAAAGTTGAACCTTTAGGAGCAATGCCCAAACATAGACCAATGTAGAAAAATTTCCGCATACATCTGTTTTCAAGTAATGATAGGACAGTTTCTTGGGGAATTGTGATTAAAGCCTTCACAATACTGAAAATAGGGTTTTACCGTTATATGGGAGCTTGGTGTGGCTTCCAAAGTTTAAAACACCAAAAGTCCCCAAAATGTCGAAATTTTGGAGTTATCGCTTCAAATTAATATCAAATTTTTAAATTTTAAATGAAAGACCTTAGTGGGTATATGGAAACTTCTGAAGGAAAAATTCGCCGTGGGTCAATTTTTGGAGATATGGCGTGATCATTTTTTGCTGGCGACCCTATTTTACTTGCAGATATATCTTCATATCGTCATTTGTAAATATTATATGCATTTTTGGAAATTAAATTTCTTCAGTCGAATCAGGATTTTTTTATAGAACATTTCGTCCTTCTACTTGTGTGTCATTTTCGTCATTAAGGGGACCCCCCCATTCTCGGGGCCAATTTTTTTCGTTTTTTATTTAATTCGAATCTACATTAATTCAAGAATGTCGCTACAAAATTTCAAGTGAAAATCTCAAGAACTCTTGAAGATATAGCCGATTTATTGTGCCAGCATCAAGTGACGGCTAAAGGGGTTCTCAAACTTTAAACGCGTTTTTCTCTTTTGCGAATGGCGGGCACGATAACTCAAAAACTAATAACCCAATCGGATAAAGCCAATCAGTGAAGATCTTCCTTATTTTTTAACTTAGTTTTAGGTCAAAAATCGGCGATTTTTTAAAAAACAAAATTTTTAAAGGTCCGCCATTTTGTTAATTTTAGAGCGAAGTCAATACTCCTAGTTCATACGAGAGCCAGACATGTACTCTTTCTAACACCGTTGGATTTTTCGGATTCCAATGTTCCAGTGAGTAGTTATCATGCCCGCCATCAAAAATAAGGACTTTTCTTCAATTACAAAAAACAACAACAAAACAATAACAAAAATTTTTTATAAATTATTTTTCTTCTCTTTTAAATCTTCAAATATATATGTGCAAAGTTACAAACCTTAACAAGCATTGGTATTGATTTACCAGCCCATTGAAAATCGAGAATGGATGGGGTTCCCTTAATTTATTGAACCGTACGTAAAATTCGATCCTCGCCATATTCTACAAAAATGTTGCTCATAAGATTTTAGATGGTGTCCTCAAAGATGAGAAATTAATATTTTAAAATTTTAATGGTTTTTTCTCTATTCTACCCGTTTCTTGTCACTAAAAGAAATTCCTCATTCGATTACTGAAAAATTTAATCTCAAAAATACATACAATGGCCATATTATTACGCCATATCACCGAACTTGGACATAGGACGATTTTTTCTTTCTGGGGGTTTCATCCCCAAAGGAATTTTCGAACCCCCAGACTTTTGTCGCTCTTCGTAGAGTAACGTCAGGAGTAAGTGTGTATTTCGTATATATATCAGAATACCCGCCTTTAGAATATCGTTTCTCAAGCAAACAGAAAACCTTCATATATATAACACCACACCACGATACACTTATGAACAATATAGTTCCATTTTTTCACATATCCTCCGTACAAAGGCCTAGCTATTTTTCAACCATTCCTATGGTCTTATGAGTATTATCTAATCAAAGTGGCTGCCACTGGACATTTTAAGTTCTTAGTGGGCAATAAACTTCTTCAGGGAAAATATTGAATATTAATTAAGGATATAGCAAAAATGTGTCTCATAGAAATATTAGACCTCACGTCTCACACAATTTGGAGTCGATTTACAAATGTCCGTCCGTCCGTTTGTCTGTCTCCTGGCAGGCTGGTGCGCACTATAAATCTCGAAGGGAGTAACCGATTTCATACAAACTTTACACATCATAATATTTCTTTTGAACTTAGTTCAAGTTTGAAGATGAATGATTTGGCACATCGTAATATGTATTTGACTTAATAGAGCTCGTTCCACCTTATTCCTATATCAAGCGAATACTTTTACCAAAACTAGATCCAGTCCGAAGATGGAAATCATCGTGTCACTCTCGTTGGTAACTCCCAATAAAACCAATAAGGAAATTATTAAAGACGGACTGGGCCGACTATATGATACCCTTCACCATTTTGGGTATACTGTACATATGTATCCTTACAATAGCATGTCAATGTTCCCTCGAAGGAACATACTCATGCCTTTCTGCAACCTATGCTAAATTTAATTTCATTCGGGCAGATTTAGGGTCGTCTGCGTACCATGGGACAAACTGAATGCATGCTATTCAGTACGCCCCACATTTAAAAAAATAATCTTAATCAGACAACCGTTCGAAATATATGTGGAAGCTATGTCTCCATCTGCACCAATTTCACCAAAACGCAATATCGTCATTCTAGTCTCAATTTGATACGTTGTGCAAAATTTCGTGTCAATCGGACAAACATTAGGAATTGGTTGCACAATTTACCTAAAATCGGATGAAAATATATATGGGAGCTATGTCTAAATCTGAACCGAATTTCACCGAACCGAAACTTTGCACATATCATTCTTGACTTAGTTTAGTATGCTGTGCCAACTTTTGTGGAAATCGAAAAGTATATAGTGACTTTGGTACACTATTTACATAAAATCGGAGAAAAACATGGCTAGTCCTTGTGCCAACCAAATTACCCGTGCCAAATTCCATCAAATTCGGATAATAAATGCGACATGCACTCGGTTTACAATTTAACATGAACAGACAGACGCACATTTATAAATCGACTCAGAAAGTGATTCTATGCATATTCTTAAAATGAGCCATGTGTCTATATCGTTTCCTTTTGCCTTTTAGAAACATATGCACAAAGACGTAATACCACAATGTGGTGAAGAGTATAAAAATTGGTACAAACTGGGAATAAGAACGGGTTTCACAATAAAATGACTTTTCATGTTATTAATATTTTTTACATTTAGGCTGATTTTCGAGTTGTGGTCTACTCTGAGACATATAGACAAAATTTTGTAGAATATTTTTTATATAACCCCGTCTTAATAACCCCCGGATTTTTTTTCGGATTGAAGGTCCTTTGCGATGAGCATCTTATAAGGCTCCTCCATAATGTGGATTGAAGTAATTGTGGAAATACACCAGGCAACCTATATTTTTTTCTAGTTTATATGGATTTAATCAAAACTTTGCACATCGTAATATTTCTTCCAGGCCCAAATATCAGACGACTCCTTCTAGTACCTTCCCTACAAATCCCCTACAATTTATCCCTATCTTCGCACAAAAGAAATATTTATATATTTAACACTTTAAAAATAGTAAATTTTGATATATTCCGAAAATGGATCCACTCCTTTGTTAACATCTCATATTTTCCTCAAATTTTATTTTATATTTTCATACCGCATGTGCTACTTGAATGTTGCGAAGGTCTGATAGAACCAATACATTTCAAAACCAGTGAGCGGAGCAGTATAGTCGGACGGGGCCGACCATACACAACTTCCATGAAAATCTAACTTTCTGTGGTTCTATATTCTGAGATTGGGCAATATTTCGCGATATTTGCACACTTTTGACTGGCTAGTGGTCAGCAAATGTTACTAATAATCAGTACAGCCCCTCTACATACTTGTCCAGATTCCCTTCACCATGGGTTGTGTTGTGATGTTCGGCTTTCGACTCGAAAAGTACAAATAATTAAGTTTTCGGTCCACTTCATCCGAAAAATTATTATCTGATCATCGCCTAACATTTTGGGCGTTGTCCTTGACCATAACTGGAACCTCATGGAACATTTCAAAGCGATCCGCGTTATATTTCCGCCCTCCAGTGTGGTAATAGGTTATTAAATAATATCTGAATACGTAAGCACCTGTAAATATTTAAGTGTAACTCCCGCATCCGAGTACTACGACAATATAATTGGTATCAATTAAAAGATCAACCACTCCTCTTGGATATACTATCAACTTCTCGGGTCTACGTCCTTCAGTGTTAAATATATACGCTATAGAATACCAATGTTGTCATTTTTCACACAAAAGTTAGGGTCCATATGACCCGCTAAATATTGACCGATCTTTATCAAAACAGGCATGCTTATTCTTTGGCCCGATTCGCTTCTCCATGCAAAATTTTACGATGTTCGGACCATTGTTGCGGCCTGTGGAGCGACCAGAAAAACCGATAAAAATTTAGTATTTGGTCCATTTCATCCCCTAAATATTAACCGATCTTTCCCAAAAACAATAGGGGTCTTCATTGGCCAGAACCCATCCTACATGCAAAATTTCGTGAAGATTGGTCCATAACTGTGGCCTGTATCGTGTTTACAAATTATAATGGACAGACGGACGGACGGACGGACACACATGTCTAGATCGACTCAGCTAGTCGAGATATGACGATCGGTATACTTAAAGGTGGGTCTAGGACCAATATTTCGCGGCGTTACAAACTTTTGGGGCTGCACAAAGCTATAATACCCTGACAACATAGTTGTGTAGGGTATAAATACTTCAAATCTTAACCGCATAACTGTATACCAATATATAAGTATATATTTTTTTAATTCCCAAATTCTTAGTATTCATAACGAATCCATATCAACTTCACCCCCACCAACAAAAACTATTATATCCTGGAACCACCTTTGACCAATAAAAAATTTATGGTAAATTGTCTAATCTGGTACCATCAACTACAAAAATATTCCCAAAGCATTTCCATTGCCAATCACTTGACAATGTCCTTAAAGAAAACAAAAATAAAAATGAAAATATAAAACTTTTCAATTTTGTTTCTTTGTCAAATAAACAATACAAAGTTAAATGCTTCGATCTAGTTTTACAGAACAGCAGCAGACACTTTTTGGCCTTTGTTCTTGTTTCTTTTTGCAAAATAAAACCAACAACATAAACTTTTATAAAAGAAACAAAAGTTTTCTTTTAGCCAAACAATTGCCGTCAGCGACAACCATTGATTGTGGACTGGAAAAATAATTGACATCACAACTCCTTGGGGGAGTTTACTTGACCAGGCAACAACTTATGTTGTGTTTTGATTATTTTCTTTTTTTTATTGCTCGAGCCAAACTATTTAAATTTATTATTTAAATATTATTTTAATGCTCAACTGAGCAAGCATCCGACCGAACGACAGACAGACTGATGGCATATAAATAACATAAAAGTGTCAGAAATAAATGAAGAAAAAAGTTTAGTTTTTGTCAGTTCAGACATTGCATCCGGGTTTATTTGGCATTTAAAATTTGTGCATGGATATTAGGTTGAGTCGAATGAATCATTTATGCAAAGGAGGCTAGTAGAGCTATTTTTGAATAGTAATTGGATTTCGTAAAAATTAAATAACTAACTTTGCTACAGTTGTATAGTTCCGAGTTCAAAGGAATTATTCCGAAAGAGGAACGATCGGTACTAGGTCCGGTTCTTTCGTTCATCTGGTTCCTTGGATTCCATCGTTCATCTAGATCTTCCCATTAGCTGATGAAGGATTTTTTTCTTATCGAAAATTGGGTTGAAAATTCCTTTCGGGGATAAAATCCCTTGGGTGAGTTTATTATGAACCCAAAAGACTAATTGGTCATACGTAGCTCAAGTTTTTTGGTGTGAAGTCATGAAAAAACATTTTTAAATCTCTGCTTGGGTTTGTGGCTTGGGCTTGTGGTTTAGCTGGCTCGAGATTGAGCATTTGTTCCATAAGCCAAACATAAAAAAATATTTCCAGTTCCGTCGATCCTTTACGCAGTTTTTTTCACTTTAAAGAATATGTCTTTGAAATGTCATCCTCTACTTGATCTTTCCATCGAATTCGTGGCTTTCCCCTTCTGCGTGAACTATAAGTAGGCATGCTTTTATATGCTTTTTGAATCGGGGCATCCTCATCCAGCTCGATACGTTTGACCATGTCGTTGACCGAGACTAGATGGTACAACTCATGGTTTAATCGTTCCCGATATTCACGTTTAATGCAGATCTTTCGGACAATCTTTCTGTCAAACACTACAAGGGATGTCTCATCTGCTTGGGCAAGTATCTATGCTTCAGATTCATATACCAGCATGGGGAGTAGCATCTTCTAGTAGAGTGTGAGTTTGGTCTGGCAAGAGCTGGCCTTGATTCTAAATTTCAGTTCACATTTGCATCTCGTATGATCTTTTCGAGCAGTATGTTAAACAGATCACACTTTCATCTTGTCTGAATTCTGGTTCGGTATTAAAGGGCTCCGAGAAATCCTATCCGACTTTAATTGCTGACCATGTGCCAGCTAAAGTTATCCTGCATAGCCGTATTAATTTTGCAGGAATGCCGAAAGCAGACATGACTTTAAACACCTCTGAGCGGATTGTGCTGTCGAATGCGGCTTCATAGTCGACGAAGGCGTGGAATTTGTCGATGAGCTTTTCCTGGGTCCTCTCCAGGATTTAGCGAAGTGTGAACATGATTTGCCAGGGCTGAAGCCACATTGGTATGGCCTAATTATGTAACTGACTGTTGCCTCAGTCGTTCACATAGCACATTAGACTAATTCCTCTATAGTTGGCACATATCGTCTTGTCTCCTTTTTTGTGCACGGGACTTAGATTCCAATCATTGGGCATGCATTCCCCTAGCCAAGTTGTACTAATCAACTGGTGCATGCTCCTGGTTGGCATCTGACCACCGGTCATTAATTGTTCCGCTGATAATCCATCAGCATCTGCTGCATTATTATTCTACAGCCGATTAATTGTTATTCTGACATAATCTTGGATAGGTGGTACACAATCTATACCGGCATATTTTATTGATTCTGGGGTATCTTCTTCACCCCTACTATTTGATACCAAAGCTTTACAAAACGTTCCCTCCAAATCCTCAACACTCTATATGTATCTGTCATCAGGTTTCCTTTTTCATTTCTACAGGACGATCTGCCTGCACCGAAGCCTTTGGTTTGGTATTGTATTCGTTGGTAAAATTTTCGGACTTCATTCTGACTCCTGTACATCTCGATTTGGTAACGCTCACGTATTTTTATTCTTTCTTCATTTTTCGAAAATACGTTTCTCCTCTCTCCACTTCTCCTGAAAATTCTCTCTCTCATTGCGTGTTGCTGCTGCCTGCAGGGTTGGCCTATACGCTGCGTTATTTTACCTTAGTAGCATTACGACACTCCTGATCATACCATGGCTTTCTTAGTGATGGTCGTTGGTACCCAATTGTTGCTTTTGATGCAGTTTGTAGAGAGTGGGCAATTCTTTACCATTGTGATTCTATGTTATTACCGGTGGAAGAAGTGCTTTCGTCAAACAGGTGGGTAAATTTGAGCGTAGTAGGATTTTGCTACCTGTTCTGTTGGTAGCTTTTCGACGTTTCCGTGTTGTGTAAGATCGCAGCTTTGCTGCTACATTAACACGAGTGCGAACCTTCCCTGCTACAAGGTAGTGTTCCGAATCTATATTCGCTCCTCGTATCGATCGAACGTTTAAAACACTGGATGAATGTCTTCCGTCTATCACATGATCAATTTGATTTTTAGTTCTTTGAACGGGAGATAGCCTGGTGGCTTTGTGTATATCAAGATGCTTGAATCTGGTCAGGTAACTACCACGTTTTATGATGACGCGAAGTCTATCAGCCTCATACCGTTGTCGGATATTTCTTCATGGAGGTTGAATTGGGTGGTGGGGCCAAAAATATTTTCCCTTTCGTTTGTTGCATTAAAATTTACCAGCAGAATTTTAATCATGGTCAGGGCAGCGTTCATATGCTGTTTCTAGGCGTTCGTAAAATATGTCTTTTTTCATCGAACGTGATTTAGATTTTGAAGACAAATTTTTGTGGGCACAGTTTGTATCAAATCAGACAATCAATTAACTTTACGGTGATTTACCGAATTTTCAAAATGTTTACCCTTTGCTAGGTAGAAGGAGTGGCGTTTGGTGGTACATATCTTCGAAGTTGATAAAGGCTTCATAAAATTATTATGATTTGAAGAGTTTGGATCAAATATTGTATTAAAAAAATTCCAATTTTTTCTATCATTCTGAACGAAATTCCAAATTTTCCCTCACCATCCTATACTAACATCACTGAAGGCATTACATCCCATAGTATCATACTCATATTTCACAATATATATGTATGTGCACTGTTACTGTTTTATTAATATTGTAGTGTTGTAAATTTATTTATAAATTTCCATTAACATCCAAGCAGTCAAAAATAGTGAAGAAGAAAATTGTAACAGCAGCAACAACAACAACAATCATCATCATTGTCATAGTCATTGCAGTTATCATCACCCAGACCAGGATAATCATTGTCATCATCATTCGTAGTCGTCGCCATCGTCATGGTCGTAGTTATCGTCAACATCAAACTACAAAATATATACACACATACCCACATTTAGCGACATCGGTCCAAAACAAACAAAAAACCTTCACTTTAAGTTACAATTATTCAGACAGACAACCGACAATAAATTGCAATTTCAAGTCACTTAAAATTCAACAAAATACGAACAAATGGCAAACGCTTACGGATGACACATCAAGCCAGGTCACAACACACCTACACAGACCCTGTATAGACCCACCCGATGGTACCCTGGGTCACATGTGTTCTCACACGAAATGTAAGCGAATGGAGGAGAAAAAAAACATGGAAATATAAAACAATTTTAGCAGTCGTGCATATGTGTGTGCAGAGTGTGGAATAGGAAACTTGCCGCTGCTGTTTGCAACCTTTATCCCATAATCTACAAAATATAAAACAAAAAACATCCACACTTGTAGTTGGATAGTAAAAAAAACTAAGGATCTTATATTATCTTCCTTGCCCGGGGCATGTCATAACCCAAAATAAGGAATAATGTTATCATCGTCGTCATGTGCAGTAGGTTAGTCGGGCAAAGACGGTTGCAATTTGAGTCAAAAAATAGAAGTAACTACTCTCACATAAGATATACTTTTCACACTCTCCGTGTCATCTGAGTCAAATAGTAGGATGCAATCTAGAATTGAAGTAGCAAGTTTGAGGGAGTTTTATAAACATCATGAAAAATTCTTGCGAAAGTCTTTGTATTGAAATAATTACTACTTGTGGAGTTACAGGAGCCATCTTGATAATGCAACAACCAATTCACTTTTATTTGTAACGACTCCGACTCGAACTCAGTTGTTATACAGATGAAGGTATTATAAGTTTGTTTTCGTTATGCTGTGAAGGTATTATAAGTTTGTATATCACCGTAAATTTGTAACACCACGAAATATTTATCTAATATAACTCGACCAGATTTTGGAAATGAAAATAGATGACATAAAAAAAAATAAATAAATAAACAAAACAATATTACGAGGAATATTTGCATTTCCACGAATTTAGAATCGAACTAATTTGATTACACCACGTCGTAGTTGTTATTTTGAGATACTTTGGCGAACATTGGTGTCGTATTTTGGTATCGTTCATTTAAGCCTTCATTTGTCAATTATGAACATTTTCAAAATATTTTATTTTTATACCCTACACAACTATGTTGTCAGGGTATTATAGTTTTGTGCAGCCCCAAATGTTTGTAACGCCGCGAAATATTGGTCCTAGACCCACCTTTAAGTATACCGATCGTCATATCTCGACTAGCTGAGTCGATCTAGACATGTGTGTGTGTCCGTCCGTCCGTCTGTCCATTATAATTTGTAAACACGATACAGGCCGCAGTTATGGTCCAATCTTCACGAAATTTTGCATGTAGGATGGGTTCTGGCCAATTGTTTTTGGAAAAGATCGGTTAATATTTAGGGGATGAAATGGACCAAAAACATTATTTTTGTCGGTTTTTCTGGTCGCTCCAGAGGCCGCAATTATGGCCCAAACACCGCGAATTTTTGCATGAAGAAGGGGATCGGGCCAGAGAATAAGCATGCATGTTTTGATAAAGATCGGTCAATATTTAGCGGGTCAAATGGACCCTGACTTTTGTGTGAAAAATGACAAAATTTGTATTCTATGGCATATATATTTACTCCTGGACGATGTAGACCCCAGGAGTTGATAGCATATCCAAGAGGAGTGGTTGGCCTTTAAATTGATACCAAATATAGTGATGTATCTACTCAGATGTGGGAGTTACAGTAAAATATTTACAGGTGCTTACGTATTCAGATATTATTTAGTATCCCATTACCACATTAGAGGGTGAAATATCGCGCTGATGACTTTGGAATATTTCATGAAGTTCCAGTTATGGTCAAGAACAACGCCTACAATTTTCAGTGATGATCAGATTAAAATTTTGGGATGAAATGGACCGAAAACATAATTTTTGTATGTTTTCGAGTAGAGTATAATCCGAAAATCACAACACAACCCACCGTGAAGGTAATCTGGACAAGTAATTATAAGGACTAGACTGAATATTCGAAAAAAAGTAAGGAAGAGGTGTTTTTGGCCTCTAATCGGACAAGAGGGGGCAAATATCTCGAAATATTACTCAGACTCGGAATAAACATTCTCAGAAAGTTAGAGTTCGTGGTAGTTGTGTAGGGTATCGTATGGTCGGCCCCGTCCGACTATACTGCTCCGCTCACTGGTTTTCAATTGTATTCGACATTGTATTGAAACTATTTTCTGTGACAACAAATATTATAGCTTTGTGCAGCCCCAAAAGTTTGTAACGCCGCGAAATATTGGTCCTAGACCCACCTTTAAGTATACCGATCGTCATATCTCGACTAGCTGTGTCGATCTAGACATGTGTGTCCGTCCGTCTGTCCATTATAATTTGTAAACACGATACAGGTCACAATTATGGACCAATCTTCACGAAATTTTGCATGTAGGATGAGTTCGGCCCAATGAAGACCCCTATTGTTTTTGGTAAAGATCGGTTAATATTTAGGGGATGAAATGGACCAAATACTTAATTTTTGTCGGTTTTTCTGGTCGCTCCTGAGGCCGCAATTATGGTCCAAACATCTCGAATTTTTACGTGGAGAAGGGGATCGGGCCAAAGAATAAGCATGCCTATTTTGATAACGATCGGTCAATATTTAGCGGGTCAAATGGACCCTGACTTTTGTGTGAAAAATGACAAAATTTGTATTCTATAGCGTATATATTTACTCCTGAAGGACATAGATGTATCCAAAAGGAGTTGTTGACCTTTAAATTGATGCCAATTATATTGTCGTATGTACTCGGATGCGGGAGTTACACTTAAATATTTACGGGTGCTTACATATTCAGATATTATTTAGTAACCCATTACCCCACTAGAAGGCGAAAATATAGCGCTGATGGCCTTGAATTGTTCCATGAGGTTCTAGTTATGGTCAAGGACAATGCCTACAATTCTCCGTGATGATCAGATAATAATATTGGAATGAAGTGGACCGAAAACTTAATTTTTTGTGTTTGTTTTTCAAGTCGATCTACAGTCCACAATTGAAAGCTCAACATCACAACATAACACACGGTAAAGAGAATCTGGAATCTAGAAGGTGCAAATATCGCGAAATATTGCCCAAGCTCTGAATACAGAACAATAGAAAGTTAGATTTTCGTCGAAATTTTAGGGTATCTTATGGTCGGCCCCGTCCGACTATACTGCTCCGCTCACTGGTTTTTATTATAAAAATAGGAACATGTTGGTCCTTAAAGTACCTAAAGTGTTGCTAGCCATTAGAAATATCAAATCAGGTGGTGTAATTATATGGCGGTTATATCGAATCTGGCTTGAAAATGCTAGCATCATTAAATAATAGATGTAGATCAAATTGCCAAATATGTTACCCCATTTAGTGTACTTCCACTACATCTCTGACATAAAAACTGTCAACTTTGGGAAAGTTAACTTTAGATTACAATCGATGTATCCCGTCAAGGACAGCTTAGTCAGCGATGAATACTCGTTGATGGTCTAGGACATGTGAAGACTTATCACCCAGAGGGTTTATATGGCCTGCAGAAACCCTGATGCCATAGTTTAAAAAAAATGGATAAAAACTATAGGCCCTGAATATATTTAATATTGATCATGTTGTTGTAGACGGAAGGCATTCATCCAGTGTTTTAGGCGTTCGATCAATCCGAGGAGCGTGAGCAAATCGAGATGATCTGGTAACAAATAGTAACGGTGAATAAGATACCCCAGAACCAATAAAAGATACGGTATAAATGTTATACCATCTAGCCAAGATGAGGTCAGAATAGCAATAAATCGTCTAAAGAATCATAAAACAGCAAGTGCCGATGGGTTACCAGCCGAACTATTCAAGACCGGCGGTCAGACGCTGGTCAGGAGCTTGCATCAGCTGATTAGTACAATTTAGCTAGAGGAATATATGCCCAATGATTGGAACCTCAGCATCTTGTGATTCTCCTTCCCATCGCATATAAAGTGATATGGTCAATAACATTATTATACCATACCAACGCGGCTTCAGGCCTGGCAAAGCCACCACTGACCAGATTTTCACTCTGCGCCAAATCCTTGAAAAGGCACACGAAAAACACATAGACACATTCCACTTATTCGTCGATTATAAAGGCGCATTCGACAGCCCTATCTGATCACGGGTATTTAAAGCTATGTCTGCGTTCGACATTCCCTCAAAATTAACTCTTTGTAGCCCAATGTTGCCCACAGGCAAGAAAATGTTTTAGAGCTTGTATTTAATATACAGCTAGTAGATAAAAAATAGCTCTATAGTCACGGAAAAAAATTCGGGGCTCAAAGGGTTAATAAGCCTATGCAGAATAACTTTTACTGGAACAAGGTCAGCAGTTATAGTCGGAAAGGACCTCGTCGTGTGACCTGTTTAACATCTTGCTCGAAAAGATCATACGAGATGCAAAAGTGAACATAAATGACACTCTGTACAACAAACAGCATATGTTACTAGCCTATGCCATCTACAACTGTCGAACATGATATCAGCTTTGAAATCCGGAGAATAATACATGGGCAGTTCGGAAAGTTCCTAGCCTAGCACAAAAAGCGCGGTATAAACAGGAAAAAGTAAAGTGTTTTGGAAACTTCCATATCTGTTATGAACACATGTTAAATATTGTTTCGATCTGGCAACTCCTTCAAAAAAGCCGCATCCACAATATTTTTGAACACGTCTTTTTTGAACACTTGTTTCTATATAAAGGAGTTGCCAGATCGAAACAAAAGTTAACATGTGTTTGTAACAGAGATGGATGGGCCAAACTTTGCATATCCTAATATTTGTAAAAAAACTTAGTTCAAGTTCGAAGATGGAAAATATCGGTCCACTCCTTCTGATGCTCCCTCCACAAAATGCCCAAAATGTTGCTGCAAATTAATTTGATAATATCTTTCGAACGGACTATCCGATTTGAGACAAAACCTATTACATTTATCAACAATTATAGATTATATTCGAAGATGGGACCCATTGTTCCACTTTTTCTGGTACCACCCCATGAAAATCTCGTATGGTAGGTAAAGGTTCAAAATATTGAAAATTTATTAATTCAAAATCAAGATAATGTCTGGTTTGATCCAAACTTTACAAATTGTAATATTTTTTCGGAACATACATTATATTGCAAGATGCGATCTGTAGGGCAACCTATTTAGAACCTGTAGAACCTACTTAGAAAATGGTAAATGCTTTGAAAAAAAAAAACATATTCCTTATATAAAGAGAACAATCAAAACCTATGGTTTGTTCCGTACACCTCCGCATACCATTGACGTAGCGTATATATCTGTCGGCAAAACATACTGACACTTTCTTACTAATTTGATGGATATTTCTGTACAGGTTATTGAAATGAACTCTGTTGTATTAGAAAGGATTTAGAACACATGAAGATGGATGGACGAATATATGTAGTTTATTTACCAACTGATATTGATCTGATAAATACATAAATCTAGAAATATTCCATTCATTCCAATTAACAAAATGATAAACGCCTGTACATACATACCCTCAAGAAAAAACGACAAAATAATGCCTCATGTGTCACCACCAACAGCCTCCAGAGCATTAAACGAAACCACAAACCTATCAAAATAGCCTTCGTTATCAAAACTTTTATTTATTTATTTTCTTAAACGTGGCTAACCGAAAATCCCTTCTAGGCCTTTAAGTAGTTTGCCTTGTTTTATTTGTTGTTGTTGGTGTTTTTTGTGATTTACCAGCCAAAGTTTCTTGGTGTAGCTTTGACATGATTTAAGAGTGTCTCGGTCTCAATTGATGTTTTTGTTAATTCTATATTTTGGCCCCCGTCTTTTGTCACCCTCAAACCACTTATTATTTTTGTTGTTCGTCTTTTTTGTAAATTTCATTGTGTTTCTCTTATTCCCTTTCTTTATTATGAGGAGTTGATGTTTTACTGTTTTCGTGTTTTTTTTTTTTTGCGTCAAACTGCCTGCAGATGATGAAATTAAGAAGTAAATCCCAAACAATCAACCACAAATCCCTTCACACATTTGTCAACACTTTATCAATGTCAATAAGCAGGAGCAACAGTAGGCCAGTATTTCAGTGGCATTCCGCACTGGTTGGGACCATTTGAATTGTGTACTCTCTTGCCAACCCTTACTACCCTTGGATGAACATTGCTCGGTTCATTTGAGTTGCCGGTTTTTTGAGGAGGCCCAAAACAAAAGGCTTTCGGCTATAGTGGCTTAATTCCAAGAAGAACAAAAAATTGAAGTTCACAGCGCCACCATCAGGCAGGCAATCAACCGGCCGGTCGGTCAAGTCAGCCAAAACCAGCAGCCAAAAAATGAAAAGAATGACAAACTACTCAATCAACTGTTATATTTTTTTTTTTTTTTGTGCGACAAAGTGTGTCAATAACAGTTTTTTATTTGTTTGCAATTTCACTTCTGTTTCTCTAACAAAGGATTTGTTTTAGAAGATTTCTTGTCGGCATTTTTTGTCCTTCTCGTTGTTGTAGTGGGTCTCAGTCTTGGTGCTAATACCCCGTGATACTTGTATTTGGCTTTGTTTCCTCTTTGTGTATGAAAGTATTATTGTTTTTATACTGTTTTCTCCCATTTTGTTATTATTGTGGGGAGGGAGATTAGTTGCGAAAACCATTTGACCTTTTTTCTAAACCATTTACAGCATTTAAAGTTAACAAGAGTAAATATATTCGCCAAACAAGATGACTCCTGATGGGGTGGGACTATAACGATTGGTAAATCTCGCTACAATAACAACGAAATTTAATTAGGAAACATATAAAAAGTCCGTAGACGAGCTATAAGATTTCGAGTGACTATATACAACAGATAAGGGATGACCTAGCCAGAGGTCCTACTTGTCCATACAAAGCATATTATTCATAGGATACCTAAATCCCTATTAATGTCAACAAGAAGTCTTTAAATTTCTATAAAAGTCGCCTATAGAGTATATAAGACCTAGATACATTATATAGTCTCTAGGAGATCAACACGATTTTGTGCGGACGTCCACGTCCCCCAATATTTGAAATTTTGGCACGCGTTTTCACCGTACCCACTCATTTTTGGGTATATCAGGAATGTTAGGCACGTTTTTCAACATAACTGGTTATAATTTTATATTACGCATTTTCATTAAAATTATCAACTTTGGTCCATGTTCCCGTGTAGCCCCCACAATACCGTATATTCCAATATTGGGTATTTTGAAGCTGTTGGGAACGTTTTTTCAATTTTCTGCATTTTGGGCACATTCTAAAATTCATAATAATTGCAATATATTGAATTCTCATTGATTAGAAAATATTGCCTCAAATTTCCGGCTAGCGCTTCATACAATTGTCCTATTTATTATTGGTATTTTTGGGAGGTTTGGGCATATTTTTCAAACGCATTGGCTTAAATTTGGGGTGTCAAATCGTTCTACAGTTATAATTTGGCATTCTGGGATATTGGAGGGTAATACATATAAAAGGTTCCGATCGATTTAAGGACATTTGAATGCACACTATGGTAG
Organism: Musca vetustissima; assembly: GCF_032173495.1. Classification (NCBI taxonomy): domain Eukaryota; kingdom Metazoa; phylum Arthropoda; class Insecta; order Diptera; family Muscidae; genus Musca; species Musca vetustissima. The sequence goes on from NW_026877525.1 coordinate 26,720, forward strand.
AGGGTTTAAAAAATCGGCCAAACTTAAGGGCGTTTTTCTTGTTTATTCTTCTTTTATTCCAACTAAGTATATGATTTACCAATCATACTGCAGCTTGGCCGAGGTGATAGCACTGCCATCTATTGTTCCCTAGAAACAACGCCTCTTTGAATTTTGTAGAAGTCCTTGTTTTGTGTTGTCATATTCCTCTGTGTGGTGCTGGCATATCCTGTCATACCTATTTTATGTTATCCGCATGTGTTGATGATATTGGTTACTCGAATGTCGGGGGTCTTCGGATGCATTTTTTATTTTCACAAATATTCGAAAACCACTATTTGTTCCCTTCTCCGATGGGATTGGAACCCGGGACGTGTCGGTCTGTAGCTGAGCACACTAACCACTGCACTACGCCAACTCCTGGATTTATGAGAAGGTAATATTTTAAAATCTTGCGAACGCTTACTGCCCTTGATATCTTCTATTGACTACAGACGTGCTTCATGTCTTTACAGCCTTTGGAACAGATAGAGGAACAACCCAGCTTTGTCCATAGAACATACAAATGCATTTTATGGCCCACATGATACATAGAGATCTGGCTTTGGATGTTTTACAGAAGGTTTTCTATTATTCATAAAAGGAAAAGGCTTTCCGTCATTCCACTCGTATTATATAGTGTCTACAGTACTGTTGAGTTCGGCAATCTAGTTAGCGGAGTGGATCGATCTTTTTCGCCCCTTTTCCCTTTGCTCCACGTACTTCATATCGTTCTTTTATCGGAATAGTTCCAATGAACTAGTTCGTTCCGGAACTACTCAACTCCACAGTACTGCATGTAGTCCGCAGAATGTATTGAACGCTCGTAGAAACCCAAATTTATATTGTCTGCCAAAAAATGCAGCTATTGTATTGTCAACAAAATTTTTGAGAAATACTTCTATTGGTCCCGCAAATTCCTAGATAATTAATTGACCATAGGATACATACAGGATTAAGTTAGGAAATTGAGAGTTTTTCCATTTCTCATACCATGTCTTGTGTTGTCTATAAAATGTCTACAGAAGCCCTGGTGCCATTGTACTGCGGAAAAGTGAATTTTCGCAACTATGCCAGAAATATATATAGTAGTGTATCCAAGAAGAACTAAAATGGTACACGAGTTATGGCGTGCCTTACATACGATTGCAGCTGCAACCCAGCCGGAAGATGCTCTTCCCACTGGAATTAGATCTTATCGCTGGGATTATTTCACAGTTTTGGCTCTCAATATACAGTTTGAAGAAATTCTCATCATTTATGCATAACCATTTTACCAATGCTTGATGGCTTCGTCCGATAGGTGCGGATGGTTAAATATTTTACTTCACATATCTTTAAACGCTATAGCAATTAATCCTTTGCACTCAGTGATTCTTCAACAATGAAAGCTCCTATTTATAGTGGTAATATACCGTACGGGACTTATAAATGGATTATTTATTATGAAAAGGAGTAGGTACCATAACAGAACCCAAAGGAAAATTCAACATAAATGTATCAGAGTTGATTTATTTCCTACGGCAATCGTGGAAAAGACCACGAAAAACACATCGACAGCTCAATCAGCTCAGACGTTTTTAAAGTCATGTCTGCGTTTGGCAAAATCATTACGATTATGATACAAGGCCAGCAGTTAAATCGTAAAGGACCTCTCGGAGCCCTTCAATATCGAACGAGGATTCAGACAAGGGGACAGTTTGTCGTGTGACCTGTTTAACATTTAGCTAGAAAAGGTCATATGAGATTCAAATGTGAACAGAAATGGAACTCTGTTCACCAAACAGCATATGTTACTGACGACATCGGCGTAATGGGTCCAACATTGAGAGCGGCAACATCCAAATTTTCAATATAGGTCAATGTTTGTAAATACATTCGGAGAATCCGTATAATTGTTACTATAGAGGTCCTGATTTTTTAAGCACCTTAAATACGTTTTACTTTGTTAAGTTTCACTTACTCATGATTGGTTCCAATAGTAATGATATATTGTCCTGTGCGAACCAATATAACCTGCATGTAAAGAAAACAAAACACACTTGTAAAGAAAATTAAAAAATATATATATTTTTTTAATAAACAAAAAAATAATACAACCAGAAAAACATTTTTTGGCGAAGTCGATCTAATTTCTCTATTTCAATTCTATTTCATCAGTAATGCCTATTAAACAAAAAGGTCCTCACAACATTCGATCACATTCATATAGTCACAGTCACATAACCAATATCAAGAGACAACGTGTCAATGGCTTATAATGGTCATGTTACTGAAAACTAACAAACAAATACAATAACAAATATACCCTGATGATGACAACAAACTTCGATAACTACCACGACAAAGTCAATGGGATACAGCACCACCTAGCATTCTGCCAAAAGAATAACCACCAATGTAAGAAATATAAGAAAAGCGGTTGAAAATAAAATGTTATTCCCAAATGTATTATCGTTTCAATTTGAAAATATCATCTCACACCATCACATATGAGTACCAGAATTGTCAGTTTTATATGAATTTTGTTGTTTTGGTGTTACCTTGAGAAGGAATAACAAACACCCAGCGTACCACTTAATATTTTTTTTTGTTTTTTTTTTATTATTATTATTTTTATAGTTTGTGTTTTGAAATAAAATGAAAAGGGATATCAAGTCCCCAATGGAATATCTCAAAGTGGCATAACTATGATGATGTTGACATTCAGCTAAAATTAACTTCAAATATTGACTGTGAAAAGGGCTTTTCATTTAGGGGCAGAAAAACCTTTAAGACCGGAAATTTCGCAGAACTTGTTTTTTGGTTTGTGTTAGAAGGAAATTTAGAGAGACAGAATTGTATAGGAAGTTCAATAAATACATAAATATCTGCACAAATTGAATCCTTTTTAAGAGGTATTTTATACATAGATAATATTATAAGAGGATCGAATACAACTGAAATACACTCTAGACCTATAAAAATATAATCCTAAAACAATTTTTGGTAAAAAATTTCCTACACAACTTCCATGGAAATCTAACTTTCTGTAGTTCTATATTCTGAGCTTGGGCAATATTTCGCGATATTTGCACCCCATTGACCGACTAGAGGTCAACAAATATTACTAATATTCGGTGCAGATTCTCTTCGCCATGGGTTGTTTTGTGATGTTCGGCTTTCAATTGTGGCCTATATATCGACATGAAAAAAAAACAAAAAAAAAAGTTTTCGGTCGAATTCATTTCAAAATTATTATCTGATCACCGAATATTATAGGCGTTGTCCTTCACTACAACTGGAATCTCATGGAAAATGTCAAAGCGATCATCGCTATATTTCCGCCCTCTAGTGTGGTAATGAGTTACTAAATAATATATATCTCAGTACGCAAGCACCTGTAAATATTTAAATGTAATTCCCACATCTTAGTACGTAATTGGTATTAATTTAAAGGTCAATCACTCCTCTTGAATATACTATTAACTTCTCGGGTCTATGTCCTTCAGGAGTAAATATATTCGCCATAGAATACAAATTTTGTCATTTTTCACACAAAAGTCAGGGTCCATTTGACCCACTAAATATTGACCGATCGTTACCAAACCAGGCATTCTTATTATTTAGCCCGATCCCCTTCTCCATGTAAAAATTCGGTGTTTGGGCCATAATTCCTAAGAAAATCAGACAAAAATAAAATTTTTGGTCCATTTCATCCCCTAAATATTAACCGATCTTTACCAAAAACAATAGGGGTCTTCAGAACCCATCCTACATGCAAAATTTCATGAAGATTGGTCCATAACTGTGACCTGTATCGTGTTTACAAATTATAATGAACAGACGCTCGGACGGACGGACGTACACACATGTCTAGATCGACTCAGCTTCTCGGCATATGACGATCGGTATACTTAAAGGTGGGTCTAGAGTCTTACATGTATCAATATTTCGCTAGAATCTTGAAATTTTAGGTGAGGGGCACTCTTTGTCCAAAGGTGACAGATAAGGCTGGGTTTTTGGAAATTCGTACTAGAACAGTACGAAAAGTACTATATATGACATCATTTGTATTTGGCTAACCGGTGGAGCTAGAACTCTTAAATTTTAATGAGGGTCACTGATTGGGTGTAGAATAGATATAGTAAATGGTATTTTGGACATTCGAAATATAAGTATGCGAAAAGTACTAAATTTGGTACAATTTCGTAGCATGTGAATAGATAGAGCTAAAAACTTGAAATTTGGAATGCGAATATGGGTTGAGATGTAGGGTCTATTTAAGGAGATGGTTTTGAAATTTTGGTACAAATTTGGTACAAATTAAATTTGGAGATACAAATCGAGCTGGAATTTGAAATTAACATTACCGTCGGAGTGTAGAATTGGGATATGAACGTAGTTTTGGAAATTTGTTACGTATGAGTACGAAAAGTACTAAATCGTACTATAATCGGTAGAGTTTGGAACACTGAAATTTGCAGTCAGGATCACTGTAGGGGTGTGGGATTGGGGTCAGGATTCAGTTTAAGAAATTAATATTTATGGGTACTAAATGGTACTAAATTTGTCACAATTTGAATTTTAGGTGAACCAATCATGAAATTTGGAGTGAGGATCACTGTTGAGGTGTAAGATTGAGATATGTACAAGCTTTAGAAATTTGTACTAATGTGTACAAAATTTGGTACAATTTGAATTGTGACTGAACCGATAGAGTTGGAATTCTTAAACTTGGATTTGGGATCAGTTTGGGGGTGTAGGATTGGGGTATGTAAGAAGTTTTGGAAATTGGTACTACTGTGTATTAAATTTGGTACAATTTGAATTTTGGATGAACCGATAGAGTTGGAATCCTGAAAATTTGATTTAGAATCAGTGTGGAGGTGTAGGATTGGGGTATGTAGGAAGTTTTGGAAATTTGTATATTAAGTACAATTTGATTTGTGGTTGAACCGATAGAGTTGGAATCCTCAAAATTTTTTTAGGATCAGTGTGGTGGGGGGGTAGGATTGGGGTATGTAGAATGTTTTGGAAATTGGTACTACTGTGTACTAAATTTGGTACAATTTGAATTGTGAGTGAACCGGTAGATTTGGAATCCTGAAACTTGGATTTAGGATCACTATGGGGGTGTGAGTTTGTTGTAAGAAGGATAGAGTTGGAATCCTAAAAATTTGATTTAGGATCAGTCACCCCCACACTGGGGTATGTAGGAAGTTTTGGAAATTGGTACTACTGTGTATTTGGTACAATGTGAATTGTGGGTGAACCGATTGGGATGAAATCCTCAAAATTTTACTTAGGATCACTGTGGAGGTGTAGAATTGGGGTATGTAGGAAGTTTAGGAAATTCGTATTACTGGTACAAATTGAATTGTGGATGAACCGATAGAGCTGGAATTCTGAAACTTGGATTTTGGATAACTATGGGGATGTAGGTTTGGGGTAAGTACGAAGTATTGGAAATTTGTACTAAATTTTCTGCAATTTAAATTGTGGGTGATCCAATAATCTTGGAATTTGGGATCATTGTGGGGGTGTAGGATCAGGATATGCAGGAAGTTTCGTTGGATGGTTAAGTTGGTTACTCTTGGAAATAATGTGTGCTAAACGGAATTTAATTTGGTACAATTTGGATTTGGGTGAACCTTTAGAGCTGAAATCATGAAATTTAGTACTAAATGGTACTCAAATTTAATTTATGTGTGGATTGCTTAGTTTTTCTGACATTTGCAGTTTTCTGTGAAAATAAAATAATATGTTAATACATGTTTAAATATATACCACATTAGCTAACGAAGTAGCGGGCATATGCTAGTATTCTATAAATATTCTACAATGGGATATATTGAGTTGTGTCATTAAATGTATTTCACACACCACTTTAAAATATTAAATATCGACATAAGTAGTTGACATATATATTCGGAAATACAGATGTTATTTGTAAAAAGTTTTTTCCTTCTGCTTTTGTTCTCCATCGCCTACTGAGTAGAAGACAAATTCGTAACAATTTCTTTTTCTTCTGTCACAAAATCATATTAACTGTTATAACAGCAATCATGCTCAATTTAATCATCTTCCACCACTTTGCCAAACACTTTTCGTATCGTATCGAATGAACGTTTCTCATATATATATATATATTTTCCTTATTTTGAAATGAATCAAGAGGAGGGGAAGGGAGAAATGAAAGATGACAGGAAATACTGTAAAGGATGCTTAAATCTGTTGTAAGGACTTGCTTGAACATCATCAGAAGGAGAAGAAGAACAACAGCAGCAGTTGTAGAAAAATCCATGAAGAGGAAATAGCAGAAAAATCGCTTAAATAAATACTACAACAAGTGTTAACATATAAATGACAAACATAATGTCAACAATATTTGTTGTTGTGTTTTTTTTCCTTTCTCTTCATCGTCTTCACCATATTTTTGTTGTGTATTGGTATGACACAGTTTTTATTCTGTTGCCTTTAAAGTTCTCCTCGAAAATCATCGTCGTCCTTGCAACATATATTGTGCTACACGGTTTTGCTCTGCTACACTTCGCTGCTGCTACCGCCGTTGTCGAGCTACCAGACATCAACCCACAAAAGTTTAGCTTCCTTTAGTCCTTCTGTTGTTCATTTCATGACAAACATTTGTTCGTTCGTTTGTTTGCCTTCCCTTAACAAAAAAAAAATATGTTCCTTTTATTCAGATACAATTTTGTTGTTGCTGTTTGCCCATGGCTTGTGTTAAACAGTCTTCCGTTGTTGTTGGTGTTGCTGTCACCACCGCTTTTAAGGTTTGACGCTATGCGGATGGGTTTTTAAAGAATTCAAAATCATCTTTAAAGCAGCTTAAAAATACCACCACTTGAATGTATTTCGGTTATAAAAATAATTGTTGATGGTAACTCGTAATCGTTTTGACAATATTTTGAATAATTTAAAAGCGGCCACTTTATGTTGCTGTTAAAGCGGATAATAATAGCCATATTGGAAATATTCAAATGGGAAGGATAAACAACAAATCGTTTACATAACAACAACAGAGTAGCTCAAGGTCTTCTGTCGTATAAAGGAGATGGTTTTAAGCTTTTTTTTTGTTTTTGCAAAATTGTCAGTATTTTAAAAAAAACTTCGCCTATGTGTAGTCAATTAAATAATAGTCAATTGGAAAATATTTATACCCTACACAACTATGTTGTCAGGGTATTATAGCTTTGTGCAGCCCCAAGAGTTTGTAACGCCGCTAAATATTGGTCCTAGACCCACCTAGGGGATGAAATGGACCAAAAACTTTATTTTTGTCTGATATTCTGGTCGCTCCAGCGGCCGCAATTATGGCCCAAACATCGCGAATTTTTACACGGAGAAGGGGATCGGGCCAAAGAATTAACACGCCTGTTTTGATAAAGATCGGCCAATATTTAGCGGGTCAAATGGAAGCTGACTTTTGTGTGCAAATTGACAAAATTTAAATTCTATGGTGTATATATTTACCCCTGAAGGACATAAAACCGAGAAGTTGATAGTATATCCAAGAGGAGTGGTTGACCTTTAAGTTGATACCAATAATATTGCCGTATGCACTCGGATACAGGAGATACACTTAAATATTTACAGGTGCTTACGTATTCAAATATTATTTAGTAAACTATTACCACACTAGAGGGCGGAAATATAACGCTGGTCGCTTTGAAACATCCCAAGAGGATCCAGGTATGGTCAAGGACAACAACAAAAATGTTCGGTGATGATTGAAATAAATTGGACCGAACGTTTTATTTTATTTTTTTATATATAGCTTACAATTATAAGCCAAAAATCACAACACAACCCACGAATATAGGCTGTACTGAAAATTAGTAATATTCGGAAAATATGTCAGTGTAAGGAAGAGGTGTTGTTGACTTCTAATCGGGAAAGAAGGTGCAACTGTCACAAAATATTACCCAGTTTCCGATTAAAAATCCGCAGAAAGTTAGAGTTCCGTGGTAGTTGTGTAGGGCGTCGTATGGTCGGCCCCGTCCGTCTATACTGCTCCGCTCACTGGTTTTAAAATATAAATAGTCTATAAAAAAAATATTTTTGAAGAATCGACGCCTATGAATAGTCCATTAAATATATTTTTAAAAAATCTACGTCCATGGATTGTCTATTAAAAATACTAATAAAATATCTACGACTATTATTAGTCTAAAAATATTTTAAAACCAGTAAGGAAAGTAGTAAAGTCGGATGGGGCCGACTATATGATACCCTTCACCACTATGGATATATTAAAAATATGCATTCAAATAGAAGGGCCATTAACATGAAATTGGATGAACTAAAATATGTGGCCATTAACGACTTAGATCAATCCATAAACATGCCATTCGTTTGTTACAATGGGACAAAATTATGTAAAGCTAATATCAATCGGGCACCCGTTGAATATTTGGAGCCCAATTATCACGAAGTCGATCGGAATGGGCTACACGTGTACTTCTTCACGCAATTACATCATTCTATTCTGAAAAAACATGAAGGGTTTGGTGCAACGTAGATAAGGAAGCTATATACAAATAAGAACGGATTTAAACGAAACTTGTCACAGGTTAGGTCAGACTAATTTAGGCAAGTTTTGTTCCGAATGGACACCCATTTATTTCAAATCGGAAGAAAGTATATATGGGAGCTATATCTAAATCCCAACTGATTTCAGCAAAACTTGGCACATGTAATGTTACACAAACTTTAGTACGATGTGCAAAATTGTGTGGCAATGGGCCTTTGAGTCTTAAAATCGGAAAATGTTCAGCGCTATGTCAAATTTCGTGCAAAATTTAAATTAAATCGGACGAATATGTATGGGAGAAATATAAATCTGAACCGATTTTCCCGAAACCTAACACACATTATTCTAGACTTAATTCAGTACGCTATGCCAAATTTTGTGCAAATCGAAAGATATATAGGGAATTTGGTACACCATTTACATTAAATCGGACGAAAATATATATGGGAGCTACATCTATATCTGAACCGATTTTCACGAAACTTAACACACATCATTCTAGACTCAATTCAGTACGCTGTGCCAAAGTTTGTGCAAATCGAAAGATATATAGGGAATTTGGTACACCATTGACATCAAGTCGGGCGAAAATATATATGGGAGCTATATCTAAATCTGAACCGATTTTCATGGAACTTAACACACATCATTCTAAGGTCTATTCAGTACGCTATGACAAATTTCGTACAAATCAGAAAATATATAGCGATTTTCTACACCATTTACATTAAATCGGACGAAAATATACATGGGAGCTATATCTAAATCTGAATCGATTTTTCCCAATTTCAATTGGCTTCGTAACTTGGGCCAAATAGACAAGCTGTGCCAAATTTCATATAATTCGGATCATAAATGCGACCTGTACTTTGTTTACAAATTAACATGGACAGACAGACGGACGGACTGACCTGCATAAATCGACTTAGAAAGTGATTCTATGCATATTAGCAAAAGGAACCACATGTCTATCTCGTTTTCTTTTGCCTGTTACAAACATATGCACCAAGACATAATACCCTGCACAACAGTGTGGTGAAGGGTATAAAAATATACGCCTATTATTAGTCCAAAATAATCTATTTAAAAAAATCTTCGCCTATGGATAGTCCATTAGAAAATAGTTTTAAAAATCTACGCCTTTAAAAATATAAAAATATTACATAGTTTTAAAAATCTACGCCTTTAAAAAATATTTTTAAAAAATCTACGCTTTACGACACCTATAGTTAGCCAAATTGACAATATTTTTAATCAAATGTGTGCTTATTGATAGTCCATTAAAAATATCTGTATGTCCTCTGTTGCATATCCTGGAGCCCAGTAGAAGATAATATTTTTTTTTTAAATTTCTAATAAAAATTAAATTTCGTTTTAGGGCAGTAGACATACTCCTGTTGTTTTCTAAAATTATGTATATGACCTTGTTCATAATTTATGTATGCTCTCACATACATTTATTTAAAATTAAAAACAGAAAAAACCTACAATTCAAACAATTCAAAAATACCAAAACAATAACTTGCAAATAATCAAAGCAAACAATGCCCGGACTGCCATTCTACTCTATTATAATTTATGTATGTCAGTTTGAAGTGAAAAGCGTTTAATTGCTAACAAATTGTTTTATTTCACCATTAAAAAAGGCATTTCAAATGCAAAAACAAAAATGAAAACAAGAACTATGCACATACACACATATGCATGTACATACCTCCGAACATAGTTTTAATATAGTTCAACATTTTACAGTTTATTAATATCAAAGAATTTTGTGTAGTCCATTATAAACATGTATTGTGGAATGTATAATGGTATCCATAGAACAAAAATAAAACAAAAACCCCAAACCGAATGGTAGAAAGCAACAACAAAAACAAAGGGAAAAATTTTGCAAAATATTTTCGAAAATAAACTTTGCCAAAACAAAACATACACACGAAGAACATTTGACCATAATAAACCTCCAAAAAGTGGCTAACAAAACATCATGAATGTTGGGAAAATGGAAAGGCTAACAAATGAAAAGAAAACAGTAGAGGAATACACCAAGTTTAAACCAATGAAATTTGAATTTTTGGGCAAGACCACAGCACAAGAAGAATCCACCATTAAATGCACATGCACAGAACTACGATAATGAACCCGAAAGAAAATCAGGGGGAAAAATAAAAAAAAATAAAATTAAAAAATAAATATTTCTTAAATATATTTTTAATGGGCAATCCATAGGGTTGGCTTTGTTAAAACTATTTTCTATCCATAAACGAAGTAGTAGATGACGGATTCCAAGCTTATCTTGGTTCCTCTTTCATCTCAATTGTGGACACTGACCTCCCCGCGGTGTCACCTGGGGTAGCTATTTTCATCACCCGTTAGTGAGCTAATATGTGCCGCGAGTTCACCCATAAGAACTATAAATAAAAATTGGGTTGAGGCGTCAGGTTAGTTGCCCACACTCGGAAAGCCCCTCCTACTAGGAAAGAGCAAAGAAAAACAAAACCAAACCCCCCAAATGTTGACGACCCCCGCAAACGTATAAAGCACCACGATCTGCGAATCTGCACTTGGAATATACGCACCTTGAACAGAATAGGCACAGTTTTCGCTTTGGCGGATGTACTCAAGAAGTACAAAACCGATATTATTGCCTTACAGGAATTGCGATGGAAAGGGACTGGCGTAAGTAACTCAGACTATTACGCACTCTATTATAGCTCCCATGAAACGAAACATTAATATGGCTGCGGATTTACGGTCAACAGGAGAATAAAAGACCTCGTGTCCAGATTCACTCCAGTAGATGAGCGAATTGCTATAATCCGTATAAAAGCGAAGTTCTTCTACATCAGTCTTCTACATGCTCCGACCGAAGACAAAGATGAGCAGACTAGGGATACGTAGTCGAGCACAAAATTCGACTTTTAGACTTTTCGATTTTTGCCTCTGACCAAAAAATCGATTTCTAGACTTTTTGATTTTTGTCCTTAACTAAAAAGTCGACTTTTCGATCTTTCGATTTTATCAAAACTGTTCAAAATCGATTTTCCACTTTCTGCAAAATCGACTAAAATTTATATTTTTTATATGCATTATTGCGAACAGATACGGAAAGTTCAATTTTTGGACAATTTGAGATTTGTGATAAAAAAACTAGTATTTTTGAAGAAAATCGAAAGTCCATCTTGAAAAGTCGACTTTACGATTTTCTCATAGATCAATAGTCGACTTGGACTTTCAGACTTTTCAATACAAAAAGTCGATTAGTCGAGAGTCGACTTACCTATCCCTAGAGCAGACCAAAGACATATTTTATGAGCGCCTAGGAACATCATTAGAGCAGACCAAAGATATATTTTATGAGCGCCTAGAAACGTCATTTGATCACTGCTCTGGCCATCACATTAAAATTCTGTTAGGAAATTTTAATGCAAAAATCGGAAGAGAAAATATCTTTGGCCCCACCGTCGGAAAATTCAGCTTTCATGAAGAAACATCCGACAACGGCATGAGATTGATTGACTTCGCGGCAGCAAAAAAACATGGGAGTTAGCAGCACCAGACTCAAGCATCTCGATATACACAAATCCACCTGGATTTGTCCTGATCAAGCAACGAGAAATCAAATTGATCTTGTTGTGATAGAAGGAAGGCATTCATCCAGTGTATTAGATCGATCCGAGGAGCGAATATCGATTCGGATCACTACTTTGCAAACACAACATGTAGCCGAGGGATACAACCCACAACCCTGCTCAACTTACCCACCTGCTTGACGAAAGCACTTCTTGTCCCGATAATAGTATAGAAGCACAATGGTATAAAATTGCCCACTCCCTACATACTACAATAAAAGCAACACTTGGGTTCCAAAGACCACCATCAAAAAATCCGTGGTACGATCAGGAGTGTCGTAATGCTACTGATATGAAAAATGCAGCATATAGGGCAACCCTGCTGACAGTAGCAACGCGTAATGCGATGGAGAACTATCGGGAGAAAAGGAGAGAGGAGAAACGTATTTTCAGAAGAGAGATCAAGAAAAACGTGAGCGTGCGAAAATCGAGATGTACAGGTGTCAGAACGTAGTCCGAAAATTCTACCAACGGGTAAAACACCAAACCGAAGGCTTTGGTTCAGGCACATCCTCCTATAGAGATGAAGAAGAAAACCTGGTGACAGATAGAGACAGCGTGCTGAGGACCTGGAAGGAGTTTTTTGAAAAAACTTCTAGTATCAAATAACAGCGGTGATATCCTCTTCACCGCTATTATTTGATACTAGAAGTTTTTCAAAAAACTCCTTCCAGATCCTCAGAACCAAAAATAGATGATGGTATAGAGTGTGTACCACCTAGCCAACATGAAGTCAGACTAGCAATCAGCTGAAGAACAATGAAGCAACAGTAGCCGACGGGTTACCAGCCGAACTATTCTAGACTGGTGGTTAGATGCTGGTCAGGAACATGCACTAGCTGATAAGTACAATTTGGCTAGAGGAATGCATGCCCAATGATTGGAACCTAGAATCCTGTTTCCCGTGCATTGACCAGATTTTCACTCTGCGCCAAATCCTGGAAAACCCCACGAAAAACACATCGACACATTCCACCTATTCGTCGACTATAAAGCCGCATCGACAGCCCTATCCGTTCAGAGGTGTATAAAGCCATGTCTGCGTTAAGCATTCCTGCAAAATTAATTCGACTATGTCGGATAACTTTAACTGGCACAATATCAGCAGTTAAAGTCGGAAAGGTCCTCTCGGAGCCCTTTAATACCGAACGAGGATTCAGACAAGGCGACAGTTTGTCGTATGACCTTTTTAACAACCTGCTGGAAAAGGACATACGTGAGGCAAAAGTGAACAGACATGGCACTCTGTACACCAAACAACACATGTTACTCGCCTACGCCGCTGACATCGATATAATGGGTCGAACATTGCGAGCGGTAACAGCCACCTTTGAACAAATTGAAAAGGAGTCTGCCAAAGTGGGTCTGGCAGTAAACGGCGAGAAGACCAAGCTGATGGTATCAACGCGCAAGACGTACAGTAGAATCGGACCAGGTAGTAAACGTTTTTATATACCTTGAATGAAGCAGTTTAGAAACAATGCCACCTCCCGCCAGACCAAACTCACACTCCACAAGACGCTGATTCTACCCATGTTGTTATATGGATCTGAAGCATGGGTACTTGCGTAAGCAGATGAGGCAGCTCATGGAGTGTTTGAGAGAAAGCGAATCAACTGATAGTTCACGCAGAAGGGGAAGGCCACGAATAAGATGGAAAGATCAAGTGGAAGACCACATTGCCGAATATGGTCTTTCAAGTCTGGAAGTTGCTGGAAGTCTTTTTTAAGCTCGGCTTATGGCACGAAAATTCTGTCACAAGCCAGCTAAGCAAGTAAGTATCCATAGACGTAGATTTTTTAAAATATTTCTAATGGTTAGTCTAATGGTTAGTCATATCAAAATATTTTCTAAGAAACTATCCATAGGCGTAGCTTTTGTAAACAAATATTTTCCAAAAGACAATCCGTAAAATTAATGGACTATTTATAGACACATATTTTCTAATGGGCTATTCATAGATTTTTTAATAGTTTCTAAGGGACTATCCATATCGGTAGAATTTATTAATGGACAAGGTGTAGATTTTTTAGAATAATCTTGGCGTAAATTTTTTGAAAAATATTTTTTAATTAACTATTCATAGGCGGAGATTCTTAAAAGGTATTTCTGAATGGAATGACATTTAAAAAAAAAAACTCTCTGGACCAATTGTATGTTCTCCAGGATTTTAGTATACAACGGAAGTTCCATAAGTATTCTACGATCAACAAAATCCCCCCTATAGACTCCCTTCTTCAAAAAAATTTTGTGTTTAAAAATATTTTCCAATATATACGAACCTTTTAAACCACGTCTGCTTGAACTTTACATATATTTCCCCACCTCTTCCACCAAACAAACAAAAAAAAAATACCTTCTAGTGGTTAAAATATTTGTGTGTGCGTGTATGCTTATATTTGTGTAAATCAATGGTTTCAAACTTTAAAATAACAACAAGCCCTACATATACGGGTACATAACCACAACACACACACCAAAGTTGAACACAAACAACAACAACTACACCAACTACTAAAACAGATTGGTATGACGTGGACCACAAGCAAATCTGCTGAAGGAATTTGTTTGCATCCGGCCCTACGATACGATAAGATGATAAGTAGTCTGACAAACAAACCGAAAAAGTTGAAATCTATACCAACAACAAGAACAAACTGTTTGTTAAGGATTAAGGAGATATGCATCGTACCAGTTACTTTGGGTGCGACTAGTTATGGGAACAAGTTTAGTGAAAACAAATATTGAATTAAATTTGAAAAGTAAGCAAACTATATAAAAATGTTGAGATTTTTTAGAAAATTACTTTTTGTTGTAAGTGTTGAATAGAAAATATAATATAAATATTTATATTGATGATCGATTAAAATATGCGGCAAGTTTTTAAACCAGAGAGCGGGAAATATTCGCTAAGGTTCAGTTGGTCATCCCAAGACTATATCCATCGCATCCAATGTTTTCTTCGGATATGACCCAAGCAAATGTGTCTAAAGTAGACGTTAAATTTTTTTCTATATATTTTTTCTAAATTTTTAATGGACTATTTTTGAAAAACATTTTCTACTGGACTACCCATAGACGGAATTGTTTTAATATATAGTAGGCGTAGATTTTTAACATATGTTATATTCATACGTGTAAATTTATTGAAAATATTTTCTAATGGATTATACATAGGCGTAGATTTCTTAAAAATATTCCTTATGGTCTATCCATAAGCGTAGATTATTTAAAAACCAGTAAGGCCGACTATATGATACCCTTCACCATTTTGGGTATATTGTACTTATGTATCCTTACAATTGCATATCAATGTTGCCTCGAAGGAACATACTCATGTCTTTCTGAAACCTATGACATATTTAATTTCATTCGGGCAGATTTAGAATCGTCTGCGTACCATGGGACAAATTTATGGAAAACGACTTATAGCAAAATTGATACACGCTGTTAAAAATTTAATTTCAATCAGACAACCGTTCGAAATACATATGGAAGCTAGAAAGTCATTCAAGTCTCAATTTGATACGTTGTGCAAAATTTCGTGTTAATAGTGGGAGCTATATCCAAATCTGAACCAATTTTCACGAAATTTAACACACATTTTTCTACACTTTATTCAGTTCGCTATGTCAAATTTCGTGCAAATCGAAAGTTATATAGCGACTTTGGTGCACTATTTGCATAATCTGAACCGATTTTCCCGAAACTTAACACACATATCTCCAGCCTTAATTCAGTACGCTATGCTAAATTTCGTGCAAAACAAAGGATATATAGCGGCTTTGGTGCACCATATACATAAAATCGGAGGAAAATATATACTCGTTTTTCAGCAGGACAACGCGGAGCTATATCTCGAGAAATTCTATGCAGAAAACCGCCAATACCAAACATTATTTTATTTTCCCGAAACTTAACACACATCTAATTTTGTAAAAGTTGCAAAACCCACACTTAATTCAGTACGCTATGCCAAATTTCGCACCATATACATAAAATCGGAGGAAAATATATATGGGAGCTATATCTAAATCTGAACCGATTTTCCCGAAACTTAACACACATCGTTCCACACTTAATTCTGTTTCAAAGAAACCGATTTCAAAGAAACTAAACACACATCACCCTAGACTTAATTCAGCACGTTATGCCAAATTTCGCGCAAATCGAAGGATATATAGGGACTTTGGGGCACCATTTACACAAAATCGGAAGAAAATATATATGGGAGCTATATCTAAATCTGAACCGATTTTCTAGAAACTCATCGCTCATCATTCCAGACTTAATTGAGTACGCTATGCCAGATTTCGTGCAAATCGAAGGATATATAGGAAGTTTGGTGCACCATTTACATAAAATCTGACGAAACTATATATGGGAGCTATATCTAAATCTGAACCGTTTTTTACGAATCTTAACACACATCACCCTAGACTTAATTTAGTACGCTATGCCAAATTTTGTGCAAATCGAAATATATATTGGTACTTTGGCGGACCATTTACCTTAAAAAAGACGAAAACATATATGGGAGCTATATCTAAATCTGAACCGATTTTTCCCAATTTCAATGGGTTTGTCCTTGGGCCAAACAAATGAGCTGTACCAAATTTCATCCAAGTCGGATTATAAATGCGACCTGTACTTTGTTTACAATTTAACACCAACAGACGGACAGACGGACGGACATGTATAAATCGACTCAGAAAGTGATTCTATGCATATTCTCAAAAGGAACCATATGTCTATCTCGTGTCCCTTTGTATGTTACAAACATATGTACAAAGACATAATACCCTGTACCACAGTGTGGTGAAGGTTATAAAAATGCTCGGTCTGTTGAAGTTCCAAACTTAGTGCCTATATTTTAACACTAGAACGCCGAAGGCGGTCATTTTGACCGCTTTCCAATTTCAAGTACAAAAGAAACTGTGCATTTAATGACACCTTTTTTTAAAATTTGGTGAATTTTTTATAATAAACGTAATTCTATGAGGTACAAAAAGTCACCATATTTAAAAAAAAAAATGTCATTAAATGCACAGTTGCTTTTGTACTTGAAATTGGAAAGCGGTCAAAATGACCGCCTTCGGCGTTCTAGTGTTAAACATTATTTTTCAGAGCATGAACAACCTACTACCATATAAAGCAATAGCATAGTCCCATATATATATGTCCTGAACAATTTAAGGAATTTTAAATACACACCACGTGGTGGAGGGTATAAAAACTTCTACCCCAGCGAACATATCGACGGTTTTACTTGTTTTCTCAAATATAGTCAAAACTGACTACTGACTTAAATGCTAACACAAAAAAAGAACATGTTTACCACGCACTTCTCAATAAGGACATTCAAATTTAATACATGAAAGTGATTCTACCAAAGAAAAGCTATGAATGGCATTTTTCTTCATCAATGAAAAAATGTTTCCTTTTGAAAAAAGACGTAAAAGGAAAGAAAAAATCATTTCAAGTTGTGAAAAGGTTTCATAGCCTAAGGATTATGCGGGACTGAGAATGGCAACCAAGCATGAAAAAAACTCATTAAAATTGTTCAAAACAAAAATACAGTTAACTACTGGTCAGGCAAATTGTAAAGGGAAGTCAGTTTACATTCCTACTTCAAATGTGAGCACCCTTACAAAAACTATGCGCATTAAGAAACGATGCGATGTGATGCTGCCATATTTGGTATAACCACAAAAGTGGTAAGTAACAGTGTTAGGCCGATTTGTAACGAATTACGCAAGTGTTGTTGCCGCTGCAGCTGATGAAGGGCCGCTGACGTTACATGCCCTACAACGACCAACAGATCCCCGCCGACTTCATATGGAGTTGCGGTTTTCAAAATTAAAATCATAATAAATACCCGCCTGCCAGCGGCAGCAATTACAGCAGGAACATCTTCATCTCTGCCTGGTGGGCAGAACAGTAACAAATGTTGCTGCACTGGCAGTTGGGCAAGTTACAGACAAATATTTATGGTTTCTATTTTTTGGTGGGTGCATTTAGCATAGTAGTTTTGTCTCATTTTTAACTGAATCCTCTTCTTTTTACCCCCCTTTCATCTAGGTTGTCATTAGTTTTTCTGGTCATTTCGTACTGCGATTTTTTTTCTTTTCACTGACACAATTTTAATTAAATCCACCGAGTAATGAATTTCGCGCAAAAATAATGAAATCGTCATTATGCTGAGCCACTAGTAAGAGTACTCCTTTCTTTCTTTAGAAAAGTTATCAACATAAATCACAACATTCAGCTGGTTTCATTGTGGTATTATGTTCGGAGTTAGTATTTTTTTCCTGCCTTTGTGGGAGTCATCAAAAAGTAGAGTGGGTGGATTTTTAATAACACAAAAGCTATTGATCCGAACACATCAAATCCCTAGAAAAAATATTCTTTAAAAAATCCACGCCTTGTTTTGGGCTCTGAAAAAATATTCTTTAAAAAAGCCCCTTCTTGTTTTGGGCTCTGAAAAAATATTCTTTAAAAAATCCCCTCCTTGTTTTGGGCTCTGAAAAAAAAATTCTTTAAAAAATCCACGTCTTGATTAGGTCATTGAAAAAAATATTCTTTAAAAAAGCCATACCTTGAAATATAAAAAAAAACTACGCATTGCTGTTGCTACCAACTACCACCAGGATATTATTGTGGCATTATCGTACCAGTTCCTAACCTCACATTTTATTAATTAAAAATACGCCCCCACTATTCTAATTTGAATATTTATACCCTTTTGTTTTCAAATTTCCAACACCGCATAATTAATTTTGACAAATCACTGCTGAATTTTGCGTCTCCGAACCATTTTAATCAGCAAAAATGACTTTCAAAATATAAATTCCATTTCTTTAATTAAATTTATGATTTTTTTCAAAAGCGAGATGAAGACAGAGCTTTCATGAATATCAAATCACATTTAAAGTTTGTAATTTTATTTAATTTCAATAAAAAATCCAGCCTAGGCACACCAGCCAACTGAGAATAATGACCAAAACAGATACAATAAAATAATGCAATACAAAAAATATTTTTTTCAGAACTTTGGTAAATATTTTGCTTTTTTTTGACTCCCCTTTACCATCCGCCCCCTCTAGTGCGGTAAATAAATACTTTGTATAAGTATGTATTTATTTATTTGTGGAATAAAAAAGACGTAACGTGAAATCAATAACCGTTATGTTTTCAACGGCCTTCTGCGACTGAGGTCCCACCCACCAAAAATGCCTGCCAGATTTTCAATTGTTGGCACCGGCTAAATATCCGCGGCTAAACCACACAAAACATTGAAAGCAGACACAAAATATTTCAATTAATTTTACAGAGAATGCTTGCAAATGCCACCCCTTTTTATGCGGGTAGGTGTACTCTATATTGGGTAATAGAGGGACAATTTAAACAACGAATAATAATAGCCATGGTTAAAGGCGTGGATTCTTTATTAAAAATTTTTCTATGGACCAACACAAGTCGTGGATTTTTTAATGACTATTTTTTTTTAAACCAAAGCAAGGTGTCGATTTTTTAAAGAATATTTTTTCAATTACCTAAACAAGGCGTGGATTTATTAAAGAAATATATATTTTTTCAATTACCTAAACAAGGCGTGGATTTTTTAAAGAATATTTTTTCAATTACCTAAACAAGGCGTGGATTTTTTAAAGAATATTTTTCCAATGAACTACACAAGGCGTGGATTTTTTAAAGAATATTTTTCCAATGAACTACACAAGGCGTGGATTTTTTAAAGAATATTTTTCCAATGAACTACACAAGGCGTGGATTTTTTAAAGAATATTTTTCCAATGAACTACACAAGGCGTGGATTTTTTAAAGAATATTTTTCCAATGAACTACACAAGGCGTGGATTTTTTAAAGAATATTTTTCCAATGAACTACACAAGGCGTGGATTTTTTAAAGAATATTTTTCCAATGAACTACACAAGGCGTGGATTTTTTAAAGAATATTTTTCCAATGAACTACACAAGGCGTGGATTTTTTAAAGAATATTTTTCCAATGAACTACACAAGGCGTGGATTTTTTAAAGAATATTTTTCCAATGAACTACACAAGGCGTGGATTTTTTAAAGAATATTTTTCCAATGAACTACACAAGGCGTGGATTTTTTAAAGAATATTTTTCCAATGAACTACACAAGGCGTGGATTTTTTAAAGAATATTTTTCCAATGAACTACACAAGGCGTGGATTTTTTAAAGAATATTTTTAAAGAATATTTTTCCAATGAACTACACAAGGCGTGGATTTTTTAAAGAATATTTTTCCAATGAACTACACAAGGCGTGGATTTTTTAAAGAATATTTTTCCAATGAACTACACAAGGCGTGGATTTTTTAAAGAATATTTTTCCAATGAACTACACAAGGCGTGGATTTTTTAAAGAATATTTTTCCAATGAACTACACAAGGCGTGGATTTTTTAAAGAATATTTTTCCAATGAACTACACAAGGCGTGGATTTTTTAAAGAATATTTTTCCAATGAACTACACAAGGCGTGGATTTTTTAAAGAATATTTTTCCGTGGATTTTTTAAAGAATATTTTTCCAATGAACTACACAAGGCGTGGATTTTTTAAAGAATATTTTTCCAATGAACTACACAAGGCGTGGATTTTTTAAAGAATATTTTTCCAATGAACTACACAAGGCGTGGATTTTTTAAAGAATATTTTTCCAATGAACTACACAAGGCGTGGATTTTTTAAAGAATATTTTTCCAATGAACTACACAAGGCGTGGATTTTTTAAAGAATATTTTTCCAATGAACTACACAAGGCGTGGATTTTTTAAAGAATATTTTTCCAATGAACTACACAAGGCGTGGATTTTTTAAAGAATATTTTTCCAATGAACTACACAAGGCGTGGATTTTTTAAAGAATATTTTTCCAATGAACTACACAAGGCGTGGATTTTTTAAAGAATATTTTTCCAATGAACTACACAAGGCGTGGATTTTTTAAAGAATATTTTTCCAATGAACTACACAAGGCGTGGATTTTTTAAAGAATATTTTTCCAATGAACTACACAAGGCGTGGATTTTTTAAAGAATATTTTTCCAATGAACTACACAAGGCGTGGATTTTTTAAAGAATATTTTTCCAATGAACTACACAAGGCGTGGATTTTTTAAAGAATATTTTTCCAATGAACTACACAAGGCGTGGATTTTTTAAAGAATATTTTTCCAATGAACTACACAAGGCGTGGCCCGCGCGATCTCTCTCTCTCTCTCTAAATATATATTGTATCTTGCATCGAGAGTCATTGCATTTAATAGCTCTGCAGAATCAGTGTATGCTAGACATTCAACGAAATCGGAACATTTTGAAAATGCACAATGACATCCGAGCCGTTTAATAAAATTTCATCGAACTGTGATGTGATGATTCACATATATAAATTTTTAGACTTTACGAATCAGTTAAGGTTGGCACAGACCAATGAAAATCTACGACAAATATTCATCGATTATATATGGCGGATAAATTATGAGAAATTAAAAATCATAAATAGGGGTGAGAAATTCATCGTCTCCAACGAAACGGATGCAAATCGCCGTTTATTACCCACTGAAAACGATCTCTTGATATTTTTGCAATTTTATGGTCCAAAGGTGTATACATTATATTCCGACACCAGAGTACCCATGGAATATTTTAAAACCCTCAAACAGATTCAAATTAGAGTATACGATGATATCCCCATTGAATATTTGTCTGTGCTACCAACTAGCGTACCGAATCTAGAAGATCTTGAGGTGGTTGCACTTCGAGTTACGACTTCCGATGGCAATGGCAATAAAAGCAACATGGCAGGCAAAATAATCATGACATTGTTAGGGTGTGTAAAATTGAAATCGCTACGTTTGAATATTGGAGGATTGAATGGAAAAATACAATTGACAGAAGTTTGTCAACTTTTGAACCAACTACCCTTGGAGATTTTTGAATTGCGGGATATTGCCACACCACATACTAATGATATACAACTTCAACTTGAATCATCTCTAAGATTGAAACAATTGAAAATATCCACTTTATCATATGATTCCAAAATTCTGTCATTTGTGAGGCAATTTGCAAATTTGCAGATGTTAAGCATCAAACTACACATTCGAAATGAAATGCCACGTGAAATTGTGGAACTTAAAAATCTAAACAAATTGACGTTTTTCGATACTGAATTCGTGGACGTTGCAAATCTTAAATTACCACCAGCTCTTTCCGTATTGCATCTAAGCAGTTGTTCTGGCCTGACAATGGATAATTTGCAACAGTTATTGCATGAAAATACCAAGCCACAGCTAAGGGAATTTACCACATCGGATGTTACCTTCGTTTGCATCAAGGAATTCGAACAATTACAAATTTCATCGCGTATACAAACCCTAAGCATGGATGGGATTGATTTAAAAAAGTTCCCGCCACTATTTGTTAAAAATTCCGCGTTGGAAAATTTATCCTTGGGTTCTCCAAAGGGTTTTAACGACCGTTGCCATGTTATAAGACTGACTTTGCTTTCGGCTAACCATCGCTTGCATACCCTGGATATGGGTGATCAAAAGTTGGCCTTGGATATTTTGCTTGAATTGAAAAATTTAAAGAAGCTTTCGCTGGATTTGGTTCTGCCCGATCAATGGAATTATTTGATTCGAATATTTGAAGAGCTGCCACTACTATGCGATCTAAAAATACGACAAGTGGTGAATTTTTCTTCTGACCTTAGTCAGCCGCCGCCTGTCTCTGCAGTGGTCACCAATGTTAAAAATCTAAGGGTGCTCGGTTACGGCGGATTCATAAATCGGATAATTGACTTCTGGTTTGATATGTTTTCAATCAATCCCCAACTTCTATTACAGATGTATATACCTCTAGACTATGAAGATGTTATTCCTAGTCTAATAGAAAATGAACGATTCCCACAAGTGTTACGTAAAATACAAATTTGTGGTTTTACACTTGGTGAGTAGTGCGCACAGGGTGTACCAATAGTGTGAAAAAATAATTAAAATGTACTTAGTCGTGTTTATAATTCTGAGAGCAGCAAATTTAAATCGTAATTTACCTTTCATGTTAATTTTATTTTTAGATCTCCGGCAACTACGGAAAAATTTGAAGGAAACATGGTTCCCATATCCTTTCATAATTGAGAATGAAGAAGAGCAACCTTGTGATAGGAAATGTAATTTTGTACTATTAAGAAATTAAAAAAATATGTTTTTATTGAAGCACGAATGCTTGATATTTTGAGTATCCCACATCTGATAGAAAAACTATCAGGAGGTCACTTAATGGTTATTTTTTCAAATGGCGAGGATAGGCATGAGCTTGAATAAACAATATTTTCTCATTTACCAAAACAACGCGTGGATTTTTTTAAAGAATATTTTTTCAATGACCTAAACAAGGCGTGCATTTTTTGAAGAATAATTTTTTTCAAGACTACCCCAAGGCGGGGATTTTTGTGGTTTACATATATTTTTTTAAGAATACCCTGATAAATTGTAAAAATCAATATCTGATCCAATTAAAATAAGCGGAATTGATTATAAAAATGCTATTGGCATCACGGAATGTGTAAGGCATGCGTGTGTTTATTGACTCTATGTCTCTCAATATACATATATCTTGGCATTGCATTTAATAGCTCTGCTGCATCAGTGTATGCTAGACATTCAACGAAGTCGAAACATTTTCAAAAAGGCACTATGACATCATCGCAGCTTTTTAATAAAATTTCATCGAACTGTGATGTGATGATTCACATTTATAAATATCTAAATTTTACGGATCAGCTGAGGCTGGCACAGACTAATGAAAATCTACGACAAATATTCATCGATTATATATGGCGGATAAATTATGAGAAATTAA
This sequence comes from Musca vetustissima, assembly GCF_032173495.1. Taxonomy (NCBI): domain Eukaryota; kingdom Metazoa; phylum Arthropoda; class Insecta; order Diptera; family Muscidae; genus Musca; species Musca vetustissima. The sequence continues at coordinate 50,821 of NW_026877525.1, forward strand.
AAATAATGCATAGAGGTGAGAAATTCATTGTATCGAATAAAATGGATACAGATCGGCTTTTGATACCCAACGAAAGCGATCTTTTGATATTTTTGCAATTCTATGGGAAAAGAGTCTATGAATTGTACTCCGATACAGTGGTACCCTTGGAATATTTTAAACCCCTTAACAGGATTCGAATCAGAGTGCATTATATTCCTATTGAATATTTGTCTATGCTACCAAATAGCGTACCAAATCTAGAAAATCTTGAAGTGTCAGCTGCTCGAGTTAAGATTTCCGAGGGCAATACTAGCAACATGGTAGGCAAAATATTCACGGCATTGTTAGGATGTGTAAAATTAAAATCGTTACGTTTGTATATTGAAGAACTGAACGGAGGAATACAACTGACAGATGTTTGTCGGCTTTTGAACCAACTACCCTTGGAGATACTTAAATTACGCAAAGTTGTCACACCAGATACAAATGCAATACCACCTCAACTTGACTCACCGCGTAGATTGAAACAATTGAAAATATCGGTTCCACCACATGATTCTATAATTCTTTCATTTGTGAACCGATTTGAAAATCTCAAGGTGTTAAGCATCAAATTACTGATTCGAAATGAAATACCACGTGAAATTGTGGACCTCAAGAATCTTAACCAATTGACGCTTTTCGATACTCAATTCGTGGAAATCTCAAAACTTAAATTACCACCAGCTCTTTCCGTATTGCATCTAATCAGTTGTTCTGGCCTGACAATGGATCATTTGCAACAGTTACTACATGAAAATTCCCAGCCACAACTACGGGAATTTGTCACAGAGGGTGTGAACTTCGGTCGCATTGATGAATTTACCCAATTAGAAATTTCATCGCATATACAAATCCTAAACATGGATTGGATTGATTTTCAGCAGTTCCCCTTGTTGTTTGTTGAAAACTCTGCCCTGGAAAACTTATCATTGGGTTCACCAAAGGGTTTCAACGTCCACTGCCATTTCATAAGACTGGATTCACTTTCGTTTTGCCATCGCTTGCATACCCTGGATATGGGTGATCAAAAGTTGCCATTGGATATTTTGCTCGAATTGAAAAATTTAAAGAAGCTTTCACTATACCTCGTTCTGCCAGATCAGTGGAATTATTTGATTCGAATATTACAAGAGTTGCCATCAATATGCGATTTAAAAATACGACAAATATTGGAATCGTATGATTCCACCAGTCTGGCGCCACCTGTCTCCGCTGTGGTCACCAATGTTAAAAATTTAAAAGTTCTTTGCTACAACTTCACAAATCGAATAATTGGATTCTGGTTTGATATGTTCTCAATGAATCCCCAACTTCTATTACAGATGTATGTATGTCGAGACTATGAAAATATTTTTCCCACTCTAATAGAGAATGAACGATTTCCACCAGAGCTACGAAAAATACAACTTTGTGGTTTTACACTGGGTAAGTAGTGGTGCACACAGGGTATACCGAAAGTGTGTCATATTATTTAAAATGTAAATTCTTCAAGGTTCTCATAATTATTATTTTTTAATTTTATTAATCGAGTAACAGCAAATTTAAATCGTAACTTAACTTTTATGTTAATTTTATTTTTAGATCTCCGACAACTACGAACAAATTTGAGGGAAATATGCTGTTCATATCCTTTCATAATTGAGAATGAAGAAGATAATCCTCGTGATAGGAAATGTAATTTTGTACTATTAAGAAATTAAAATAAAAATGTTTATTAAGCCTCAAATGGTTTGTGTATTGAGTTTTCATCTGATAGAACAACTATCAGCAGGTCCCTTAATGGTTATTTATTCCAAGGACCAGGATACGACCAAAGCCAATGTCCCTGACCACTCTTCTGTTTCTGCAAATCTCATCACTATCGACGATGTCAATGCATGCCTGGAGAGCCATACGGACCTTGAGGAAACCGGCTCCTTCCGCCATGGTTAGGGGAGTATCCCGACTCATCTCTGATGTCACTCACCCTTGACAGACGAGGAAGACGCTATCATTGTGATTAGCGCTACGGTGATTAACACAATTGTCAATTATCTAAATTAAGGTGAGGATTCCTTCTGACTAAAAGGAATCTCAAATTCATTGGAAAGTTCTCTTTCGGAACTATCCAAATGACATTGGAAGTGACTTCTTAATTGAAAGAAGTCCCAAGTCACGTATGAATTCAACCACAGCAACCCCTCTAAAGGAAGTGAAGACTGCGAGTAGTCTGAGCACAAGCAGAACTTCTTATCATTTAACAACCTCAAATAAATCGCAGAGTGTTTAGTAGTCTCTGACACTATTCTCCACTGAAAAGTAAGGCAAGGTAGTGTCGATGACGGCCCAAAGGAAACCCAGTAGAATGGCTTCCAGAAAGGCTTATAAAACACAATCTCCCTCTGAGCAAATGTCTAAACCTGTCAATCCACCTGATGCTGAATTGCCGAAATCCAAATCCAGGATTTACCGGAAGACCTGCAAGTGACGATCATGGATTGAGCTGACCCTGACGTGTGTATCATCGAAGATCACTGTTCCTGAACCACGAAGTTGATCGCCGAAAACGGTTCGGCAAGATCTCCATAAACATAGGGGTCAGAGTTGTTAAATATAAAACTAAGGAATGACCTTATTGTGAGTTTGCTTGAAAAAAACTGGTTGAAAATTGAGGATTCTCACCTCATTCGAAAAGAGCGGCCGTCTTGACGCTTTCTTCCGCACCGACTCTGCTGGGAAGGCTATCTTAGGAGAAACAAGGGTGATCTGCCACCGGTAAAACAGACAATAACCAGCTGCAAGCGATAAGCATGGTGCTGATTATTCTGCAGTATTATAAGGCAGTAGCTGATGAATTGCTTCTCACATTATCGTCTTCAAACAGCGTCATCACACTCATCCAGGTACCATACTATTACAGTGATAAGGTGACTGTATAGATTGACAAAAATTACATGGTTTTTACCGCCTCCATTGGAGAGAAGAAGAGAACCTGTATAGTAGCTAAACAAAAACTAAACTTTATGTTTCGTTGAAATTTCCGCCACAGTGAAACAACATTGGTGAACTGGTCGTTGGCTGTGATGATAATGCCCACCATTTCCACTAAGGAAGCAGAGCCACCAATCCACGAGGTGAGTTCGTATTCGATTTTATACTTAGATATAATCTTAGAATATCCAATAGGGGCAACACAGGGACATTTGCAAATAAACTGAGAGGCGAAGTCATAAACATCACCCTCACAAACATTTACGACTCTGGGCTTAGGAACTGGGAGGTATCTGAGAAATGCTCCTTTTCGAATCATAGGTTGATACTATTCCCGATTCCAACCTCCAGAGTAAAATAGAATCCTTATAGGAAACCTTGAAAGACGAACTGGGATAAGTTGAATCGTTTGTCGGTTGAGGGTGTGAACGAGGTTACAGGAACTCTTCTGATGACGTATATTTATCGGAACATTTTTCAGGGACCAAAACATGGTGAGGATTTTTTTTTTAATTTTTTTTTATTAATTTTTGTACGGCAACTCTTAGTCATTGTTGCAGTCCTAAAACCTGATGAACGGCGAGCCTATAGTACATACACTCAGTAATACATATACCTACACAAATCAACACTAAATATCTATTTATTGAAATTTCTCACAAAAATGTTCAAAAGGATTCTTCAAATAATTTCTTGATTTTCCGTAACGAAATTTCCATCCAACCACCTCCACCACAGCCATGATTCTGATATGCAAAGTTAAATTTGAATATTTTGCCCCGTCTTCGTGTTCTTCCTAAAATTATGCTGGTGGTCGTTTGGTTGCCAAAAAGAGGTTTCAAGTCCAATTGAAAAGTTAAAGGCTATGGCGTAGCGATTGATGCTGGTGGTGGTGTTGGTAACCGCAATCACTAAAACTAATAAACGTTTTCTTTTTGACCTCGCGCTACCTTCCGTTTCCATCTTCTTAATACTTTGGAGTAATACTTTTCGTTGATGAAATTTGTATTCTAATAAGGCGTTGAATAGACAGCCAGATGAACGGACGGACGGACGGACAGTCGCTGTGGTTGTATGGTTTACTCACCAAGTTTTCTGTTTGGTTATTTGTTTGTCGTTGGCTGATGGCTGCAGACTTTTTCGGTTTACCTGACTATTTGTTTATTCATGAGTCGCTTGATTTTCTGTCTGATATTCATTAAATCTTTCTTCCGCTAGAAAGTATTAAACTGATACACTGCTGGTGGGGTGCAAACAGTCTTCCGGCTTTCGTTGGGTGGAATATTTTGTAAGCAACGAAGAAATTTTCTTTTACATTTGACCCTTTCATTTTGACCATCATTTGGTGTGTCTTCTTATAACTGGTGTTGTTGCTGTTTTGGCTTTGACGAAGTTTGGTATCTTAGCTGGTATTTGATTTATTGACAGATGGGTCTGGATAATATCAATGGTAGGTCCGTTTATCATAGATGGTTTACATACTTGGACTCTGTCGAAAGATTCAGGAAATGAAATTTAGATATTTACCCCTAGATTCCGATTCCGAAATGTAATATCCCATAATTACTAGCAATTCCAATTATCAATTACTAACTGTACTCATTTATTTATATTCTCAACAAAATATTGATGCGAAAGTGTTTATTTTTGCTTTTAACTTTAAGTTGATTCTATGGACTTTGTTTGTTTATCTGATGGGCAGAGAAGGAGGAGGTTTATTTTCTTCTTGACCTCTGTTGCAGAAAAAGTTACGATTTTTGTTCTCTTTGGGAAGGCGAAAATATGAAAAATTCTAGACCACCGTTAAAGTCAATTGCTTGAAATTCATTGAAGTATCTGTGAATGATGTCGGCCGTCACGGTTTGTTGGAAAACTTTTCAATTTGATTTTTATTTTCATCTTCGCGAAGCCGAAGTAGGCCAGAAGTCACAGCATGTGGTGGCTGACAACGGTGGTATGTGGTGGTGGGAACCACTGGTTATTTATTTGTAAATATACTTAGCCTTGATATTTAGAGAATAGTCGATAAATATAAAAAGTTAATATTGAAATTATGTAGGAATATCAAGTAAATATTGAAATAAATATTCTTTAATATATACACGCCTTGTTTTGGCCACTGAAAAAATATTCTTCAATAAATAAACGCCTGGTTTAGGTCTTTGAAAAAAAGGACTTTGAAAAAATGTTCTTTAATAAATCCACGCCTTGTTTAGGTCTTTGAAAAAATGTTCTTTAATAAATCCACGCCTTGTTTAGGTCTTTGAAAAAATGTTCTTTAATAAATCCACGCCTTGTTTAGGTCCCTAATATAGTATTCCTTAAAAAATCCACGCCCAGTTTTGGTCGCTAAAATATTCCTTAAAAAATCCACGCCTTGTTTAGGTCTTTGAAAAAAATATTATTTAATAAATCCACGCCTCAGTTGGCCCTTGAAAAATATTCATTAATAAATCCACGCCTCAGTTGGCCCTTGAAAAATATTCATTAATAAATCCACGCCTCAGTTGGCCCTTGTAAAATATTCTTTAATAAATCCACGCCTCAGTTGGCCCTTGAAAAATATTCATTAATAAATCCACGCCTCAGTTGGCCCTTGAAAAATATTATTTAATAAATCCACGCCTTGCTTAGGTCCCTAATAAAGTATTCCTTAATAAATCCACGCCTATTTTTTGTCGCTAAAAATATGCCTTAAAAAATCAACGCCTTCGTTAGGTCCTTAAAAAATATTCTTTAATAAATTCACGCCTTGTTTAGGTCCCTTAAAAATATTCTTTAATAAATTCGCGCCTTGTTTAGGTTCCTAAAAAATATTCTTTAATAAATCCACGACTTGTGTACCCGGAAAAATATTTACGATATAGGTCTCTGGCGAATATTTTGAGGTATCATACTGACATCATTACTGCCCTGTAGTTTTATTTATTTATTTCGTTTTTTATTTATAATAATAAAAAAGTAATAACATTCCCAGTGAAAATTGATGGTTTCCCCGATTTAATTGTCAATACAAAAACATGACACAGAAAAACAAAATTCCCACACACATAACCACTCATTCACATATTGCCACTAGCAACTGAAATATATAAATCATAAATCATTAAGTCAATGAATGATTTATATATGGATTGGTATCAGATAAATGTGTCAAATACAGTTTTAGTTCATCGAAAGACAATATTTTATTTTATGAAAAAATAATAAAAAAACGAACACATACATACATAAATTGACAAAGGCAGCAACAAAAACTGATGGTTGGCCATAAAATAAGCCAATGAGTGGACAGTTAACAAATTGCCAAAGGTTACATCAACAATAATTTAATTGAACAAAATAAAATAATGTTTAATAAAACAAACAAACAACAATAAAATGACAACAATTATCTTTTTTTGAGGATTGTTGAACATTGGATTTGTTAATGTTGTCGGCGGAGGAGTTATCAGCTGTCATTGTTCGATTGATATAAATGAAGTGAAAAAATTAGTTATTAAATGTGAGTAAATTATCACGATAGGTTAAGTTTTCAGTTTTTGTTGGACTTACAACTGTCATATGTCAAGGAGATTGGACAGTATATACTTTATTGGTAAACAAGTGGGATTTATTTTATATCTTTTTATTAGGAAAGAAGTCTTATTGGTGCAAACAAAAAATCTACAGTGTGTTGTATTGTATAAAAAATTCGAAAATAATGAGCAATAATATTTTATTTTGTTTGAACAGTGTTTATGAATAGGATAAAATTCTGTCATATAACATTTATTTTTACTGCTTTGTGACTGTGCTATCAATCACACCTACAATTCACCACTTATGGTTCGTGCCTGTGCTACAAACTCTAGGCGGCATCTGACGGCAATTATCTGGACTAAAATATTAAATGACACAATTTTAATCGAACACCACCATTTACCATACTTTGTTATTCGGTTTGCAAATCCCTCGAAATATTTATCGGAGATCCCATAAAAAATACATATTCCGTATCAGAATTAAGTCTTATGTCGATCAGTCATGGTTTGTGCCTACGCTACACACTCTAGGCAGCATCCAACGGCAATTGTCTGGATTAAATATGACACAATTTTAAACGAATGCCACCATTTACCCAACTTTGTTATTCTGTTTGCAAATCCCTCGAAATATTTGCCGGAGACCCCATGTAGAAACCATATTCTGAATTTGACATATGTGTGTGGGTTAATAGAAAATGTTGCATAAAAGTTCACAACGATGTGGTCATGGCATAATTATACCATGTCATGCGATTTGGTATAGCCTAATATAATACAATATCACACCATTTTGTTATTTCAAAGGGTTTAAACCACTCATTTACAACATTTTTCATGAGCAGAAACCAATTTTCCATGCACTTTTCACACTCCGATTGACACACAACAAAATCATGGCTTCGAACAGTCCAATTGAGACACAACAAAATTATGGTTTTGAAATGTCGAATATACTCGACAAAAACACTGAAAGGGTTAAATTTTGCAAAGCTTGCTTCAAATCGTTCATCCCCCCTCATGCTATTATTAGTAATTTTCTCCCAATTTTTTTACATTTTATGGGAAAAGATTGGACCGATACCTCGAATATACAAATGTGTTTGATATTTGGAGGAAATATTACGATATGCAAGTTTTGCAACAAATTCCAAAATTCGCACAAAACAATAAAGGCACCCAAATTGACTTCAAACTGTCTGAAACTGATTTAGTCCATAGACCATATCACCGATATTTCGTTGCGGAAATTGGAGACCTAGGCCCTTCCTTTACTATCATTTTAGATGACTATTATGTGGACTCAAGGCGTGGATTTGTTAAATATTTTTTGGCGACTATTAAAAAGACTCAAGGCGTGGATTTTTTAAGAACTTTTGAAGATTATTAAAGTGACTTAAGGTGTGGATTTTTTAAATAATTTTTGAAAATTATTAAAAGGACACAATGCGCAGATTTTTCAAATAATTTTTGAAGATTATTAAAAGGACTCAAGGCGTTGGTTTTTTAAAGAATTTTTTAAGATTATTAAATGGTTTTGTTTTTTTTTTTTTAATTCATATAACTAAAAATATTACTTCGATACCAAATATTAATATATATTAATATAAACCACCATTGTAAATAAATTGTATTAAGAATCTCCAATGAATTTATTTCCACTTATATCAATGACATTATAAATCATTTTCTTTCTTTATTTTTTTGTACACAAATTTCATTTTGACACCATCTTTCAAAATGATTCGTTTAATATGATTACATTTTAAATACAAAATAAACAAATATTCATCATGCAAATGAAACGCATCATAAACCTTACGGACAACAATCTATTATAAATGAAAGAAGTAGGGATGGACCTATCCGTAATAACATTTCTATGCGATTTATGATCCACTTGCATTTATTATACGTACTCGAAACAAAATGATGGCGATGGTGGTGGGAAGAGGGCGAATACTTTATTGATTTCGTAATCAAACAAACTATCATCGTTTATGGCAAGCACGTACTTAATCGGCGAAACCAAACGCTATCACTGAACCAACACGAAAAAAACCAGAGGAGAACGTTTAATGTAAACAAATTTTCACAAATCACTAACAGACAAATTTCGGGGGAGTTACACTCACCGCCATACGGATAGACGAGGGTAAAACCACTTCAAATCATGTTTACGTAGTGGTACATCATCGCCATCATGACCATTACCATACCGACAGGCTAGCTCGCTAACATCCTCATCCCCAACATAAGCCCTTTCAATTGGTCGGTATACACAAATGATTTGTTATGTTTTCCAAATTTTGACGGCAGCTTCAAGGCATTCAGATGAAGTGAAGATGAGATATCGTTAGAGTGTTACTATGAATATTTTTGTTTTTTCATACAAGAAAAAACTACAGAAGATTGTGATGTCAGATATCGTCAGAGTTGCTATTTCAAGTATTCGGATATATGAAAACATATCGAAAATTTTGGTTAGTCTACCTGGAGTATTATTTTCAAAAAAAGGCTGACCAATTTATAAAAAGTTGGTCAGAGCTAGAAAAAATGAACAGCCCGTAATGATCAACTCAAGACGTGGATATTAGAACAATTTTTATACATTTTTTTCAAGACCACAGCAAGGCAGGGATTCATTAAGGAACATTTTTTAAGGACCAAAAAAAGGCATGGATCGGTTAAAGAACATTTTTCAGGCCAAAACAAGGCGTGGATTCTTTAAGGAACATTTTTGCAGAACAAAGCGTGAATTCCTTAAGGAACATTTTTGCAGAACAAGGCGTGAATTCTTAAAGAAACCTTTTTTTCACGATAAGACGTGGATTCTTTAAGGAACATTTTTTTCAGGGCAAGACTTGGATTCTTTAAGGAACATTTTTTTCAGGACAAGACGTGGATTCTTTAAGGAACATTTTTTTCAGGACAGGACGATGCTTCTTTAAGCAAACTTTTTTAGGACAAGACTTGGCACTTTTAAGGACATTTTTTTCATGACAAGACGTGGATTCTTAAAGGCTTTTTCAGAACAAGGCGTGAATCTTTACAAGAATTTTTTTTCAGGACAAGGCGTGCATTCTTTAAGGAACATTTTTTCAGGGTCAGGCGTGCATAATTTAAAGAACATTTTTTCAGGACAAGGCGTGGATTCTTTAATGAACATTTCTTCAAGACAAAGAGTGCATTCTTAAAGAACATTTCTTCAGGACAAGGCGTGGATTATTTAAGGAACATTTTTGCAGAACAAGGCGTGAATTCTTTAAGAAACATTTTTTCAGGACAAGACTTGGATTCTTAAAGGAACATTTTTTTCAGGACACGAAGTGGATTCTTTAAGGAACATTTTTTCAGGACAAGTCGTTGCTTCTTTAAGGAAAATTTTCTAGGACAAGACTTGGCTCTTTTAAGGAACATTATTTTTTCAGGGCAAGATTTGGGTTCTTTAAGGAACATTTTTTTTCAGGACAAGACGTGGATTATTTAAGGAACATTTTTTTCAGGACAAGACGTTGCTTCTTTAAGGAAACTTTTTTAGGACAAGACTTGGCTCTTTTAAGAAACATTTTTTCAGGGCAAGACGTGGATTCTTAAAGGAACATTTTTGCAGGACAAGACGTGGCTTCTTTAAGGATTTTTTTTTCAAGACGAGACGTGGCTTTTTATACCCTACACAACTATGTTGTCAGGGTATTATAGCTTTGTGCAGCCCCAAATGTTTGTAACGCCGCGAAATATTGGTCCTAGACCCACCTTTAAGTATACCGATCGTCATATCTCGACTAGCTGAGTCGATCTAGACATGTGTGTCCGTCCGTCCGTCCGTCCGTCCGTCCGTCCGTCTGTCCATTAAAATTTGTAAACACGATACAGGCCACAGTTATGGACCAATCTTCACGAAATTTTGCATGTAGGATGGGTTCTGGCCAATGAAGACCCCTATTGTTTTTGGAAAAGATCGATTAATATTTAGGGGATGAAATGGACCAAAAACTTTATTTTTGTCGGTTTTTCTGGTCGCTCCAGAGGCCGCAATTATGGCCCAAACACCGCGAATTTTTGTATGGAGAAGGGGATCGGGCCAGAGAATAAGCATGCATGTTTTGATAAAGATCGGTCAATATTTAGCGGGTCAAATGGACCCTGACTTTTGTGTGAAAAATGACAAAATTTGTATTCTATGGCATATATATTTACTCCTGGAGGATGTAGGCCCAAGGAGTTGATAGTATATCCAAGAGGATTGGTTGGCCTTTAAATTGATACCAAATATAGTGATGTATCTACTCAGATGTGGGAGTTACAGTCAAATATTTACAGGTGCTTAGGTATTCAGATATTATTTAGTAACCCATTACCACATTAGAGGGAGAAATATCGCGCTGATGGCTTTAAAATTTTTCATGAAGTTCCAGTTAAGGTCAAGAACAACGCCTACAATTTTCGGTGATGATCAGATTAAAATTTTGGGATGAAATGGACCGAAAACTTAATTTTTTGTGTGTTTTCGAGTCGAGTATAATCCGAAAATCACAACACAACCCACCGTGAAGATAATCTGGACAAGTAATTAGAATGACTGTACTGAATATTCGGAAAAGTAAGGAAGAGGTGTTGTTGACCTCTAATCGGGCAAGAGGGGGCAAATATCACGAAATATTACTCTGACTCGGAATAAACATCCTCAGAAAGTTAGAGTTCGTGGTAGTTGTGTAGGGTATCGTATGGTCGGCCCCGTCCGACTATACTGCTCCGCTCACTGGTTTAAGTATTTTTTTTTGTTCAGGACAAGACGTGGCTTCTTTAAGGAACATTTTTGCAGGACAAGACGTGGCTTCTTTAAGGTTTTTTTTTCAAGACAAGACGTGGCTTCTTTAAGTATTTTTTTTTTTCAGGACAAGACGTGGCTTCTTTAAGGAACATTTCCTTCCGGACAAGACGTGGCTTCTTTAAGGAACATTTTTTTCCGGACAAGACGTGGCTTCTTTAAGGGAACCCCACCTATTCTCGATTTTAATTTTTCAAGATTTTCAATGGGCTGGTAAATCAATACCCATGCTTGTTAAGGTTTGTAACTTTGCACATATATATTTGAAGATTTAAAAGAGAAGAAAAATTATTTACAAAAAATTTTTGTTATTGTTTTGTTGTTGTTTTTTGCAATTAAAGAAAAGTCCTTATTTCTGATGGCGGGCATGATAACTCCTGACTGGAACATCGGAATCCGAAAATTCCAACGGTCTTAGGAAGAGACTTCGCTCTAAAATTAACAAAATGGCGGACCTTTGAAAAAATATTTTTGGAAAATCGCCAAGTTAAAAAATAAGGAAGATCTTCACCGATTGGCTTTATCCTAGTTCATACGATAGCTATACACTCACAGAGAAGCGTGTAAAAATTTGAAATCGATTGAGTTATTAGTTTTTGAGTTATCGTGCCCGCCATTCGCAAAAAAATGTTTAGAGAAAAACGCGTTTAAAGTTTGAGAAGCCCTTTAGCCGTCACTTGATGCTGACACAATAAATCGGCTATATATTCAAGAGTTCTTGAGATTTTCATTTGAAATTTTCTAGGGACATTCTTTAATTAGTGCAGATTCGAATTATATCAACAAAATTTTTGACCTCGAGAATGGGGGGGGTCCCCTTAAGGAACATTTTTTCCGGACATTTTTTTCCGGACAAGGTGTTATTTAAGCAATATATTTTTTCATGACCAAAACAAAGCGTGCATTTTTTAAAGACTATTTTTCAGAGACCAAAACAAAGCCTCGATTTTTTGAAGAATATTTTTTAGAGGCAAAAAAATAGCGTGGATTTTTTAAAGAATATTTTTTTCAGGGACCAAGTCTCGGCCACAACGATTATTCACTATCCGTATTCTAAACATTGAATACCGATGTATTCTCAACATTTTTGTAATGGACAACACTTGTCAAACAGTATTGTTTGCTTAATGCCCGACCATAATCCTTTGGCCTTTTGTTATTACTGAAATTTCCACTGATATCCATTTTTTCATATTTTATGATCAATAAATTTTATGTAGGATGGAAATGATGGAAAATCGTATGCCATGGGCAACAAAAGCAACAAATTGATATGAAGTGGTAAATTGTTGCACTTATAGCTGAGAAAGAGAAAAGTCATATTTGCATAATATTGAAAATCAGAAATATTTGACTTTCTCACAAATAAGAGGATAAAATTTCCTATCATGCTTTTGGAGACAAGTTATATTTTATTGTATTTTTTTTTTTTTTTGTTTTAACGTGCATGTCCAGGTTATTTAATTTCACACAAATATCTACTCCCCCACAACGGCAACTTCAAAACATTTGGAACATTTGACTGTGTTCACAGAATTTATATTTTTAAAGTCAACACAACATGTGTTGTTGTTGTCCTTGTGTTTTTTTCTTGTTTTGTGAAATTTGTAGAAAATTCCCTTTGGAATTCACAGGATTAATACTTTCCTCGGATCGCCGCATCCCGAGTATACAACAAATGCACCTTCCTGTATACCAAAACAAAACACTCCCGCTTGCAAAGTCAGCACAGACAACAAACAAGGGATGTGTATCTGTGTACATATATACACCAATGTGTACGTACTGCTGCTGACAAACACTAAAACCAATATTTAAAAACTAAAATAAACTATTGTAAAGCGATGCAATATCTAGGGTGGCCTACGTTGATGGTTGGTATGGAAATTGTGGATGCAATTTAATTAAAAAAATGTTTGATATCGGTAAAAATATGAAAACCCATAAAGACCGCTAGAACTTTCCACAAAGCACAGATGAGTCGTCTTATAGAAGAAAATATTCCCATAGAAGATGAGATGACCGTTTTATAGAAGAGAATAGGACCATATAGAAGATATCCAGTGGGGTTTCTTAAAAAAACTTTATTTTTGGCCACAATTATAAGCCGAACAACGCAAAATTTTCCATGGGGAAGGCGATCTGACCAACTAATTCAAATGGCTATCATGATAATGATCAATATTTAGCGGATCAAATGAACCAAAACTTTTTGTGTGCAAATAACAATATTTCAATCATATGGATTCATTTTTTACTCCGGGAATACTCCATTCGGAAATGATGCCGCGGAAGAGCTGTTGAACTTTAATCGCTGAAGAAAGTGAAAGTATCTTCTCATAGTAGAAGATTAGATTTTTTTCATAGAATATCAAAAGGATCTGTCACAGAAGAACTTTTTATAGAATACCAGAAAGTCTTCTTAGAAATCTAATATGTCTTCATATAGAAGACAACCAAAAAAATCGGTAGGTTTTCTCAGAATTCCATAAGATATTCTTAGAGAAATCCAAAAGGTATTCTCCAGGGGGACCAGTGGGTTTTCTCCAAGAAGACCAAAAGTTGCTCTCAATGAAGACCAAAAAGTCTTCTCATAGAAATAGAAATGTTCTAAAAATAGGTCTTGTCAACGAAGCCAAGTTGATCTTCCCATAGAATACATAGAAGATCAATAGGTTTTCTCATAGAAGTCTTCTTTTGGTCCAGATCTTCTTGTATTCTCAAAAAAACAGGTCAGACGGTCATCTCCAAGAGGACCAGTAAGTCTTCACAGATAAGACAGAGAGATAATATTCTCATAGAAGGACAGAAATTGCTCTCAATATGTCTTCTCATATAAATCATTAGGTAATCTCATAGACCTACAGGTAGTCTCCTTAAAGAAGACTGGTAGGTCTTCTCAATGAAAACCACTAGGTCGTTTCAACGAAGTTCAGTGGTCAAACGGACCAGTTGTTGACAGTAGTAGAATTTAGCGTTTGGCCATATGGAATTAACTCATAATAAATAATCCTCTTCCAGTCCCACAAAATGCATAGCAGAACCTTTCTGACTCTCATCGTTTGAGGTGCTTCACCGCTCACCATCCGTTTTACAGGGTTAATGGATCCATTTCTCATCTACAGTCACCATCCGTTTAAGAAATGGGTCTATCTCATTCCGTTTGGCCAAGGCTTGGCAGATTGTAATCCGATCCATCGTATTTTTTCTGTTAATTGGTGTGGCACCCAGAAATCGAACTTCTTTTTGAATCCAGCTTTGTGTCAATGGCTCAAAACAGTTTTATGGACGATTTTTAGCTCCTGGACGATGTTACGACTGCTAACACGCCGGTCAATTTCGATCTTTTCTCCCATTTTATCGACATTTTCGACGATTATGGTTCCCTAATTTACAATCGACCATCGCAGATCAAAACCAAAAACCCCATACAATCACCCAAACCCTTCAACAATATTAAACGTCCACATATATTCCCTTCACATAACTGTAGACATGTACATACATATATGGTGATTTATAGCTACTCCCCGGGCATCCATATGCTTGATTTATGGTTGTTATTGAAAAATTGCAAGTACGGCTTTTAATTATGAGAAACGACATTAGCTTTTTATATATATTTTTTATTATGGTTTCCCCTTGATTCGTTCGTCCGCCGACAAGCCAAAGAGTGTTTATGACATTGTCCAGTAGTATTGCTAGTAGTGGTGCATTCCACAAACGGGATTCCTCCTTTCATTACTCAATAAAAGGTAGAAAAAATAACGCTACTAAAAGTTGACTGTTTTGTAAAACGCCGGCCAACATCATCAGTACACCTCGACCCAATGTCATGTCGGAGTTTTTTTATGGCACTGATACTCGACATTTGAAGAAATATGAAAATAGGTAGGACCACCACACAAAACAAAACGGAATTTTTGTTAAATGCCCTTCGAGGCCGGTAAAATGAGAGAGAGAACAAGGTAAAGTGGTAGTCTGGTATTGGATATATGGCTGTGTTTGAATGTTCCCCCGTCTGATAGGCGAGGAAACGGATATAGTTTTTGTTGGCGACAAAACATGGTTTTACATGTTGGCACATAATTGAGTATGTTTTTTAATAGAATTTACAACCAGACTTGGGGGTATTTGGGAAATTGCCGGGACAACAAATATTGTAAGCGTTTTGTTTTTTTTTTTCTTCGAACACAAATGCATAGTAATAAAAGCCAAAAGAGGAAAACAAATTTTTGGTTAAAACGTTTCGCTGTAACGGGAAAAAAGAAAACCTGAAAACACTTTGGAATTTTTGTGAGCAAGGAAAAAAAACGACAACAACTGAAAAATGGTCAATATGACCACGAAACTAAATTCAAACTTTGTTCAGACATATTTTCCATTTTTTTGCTGTTGGTGTTGTTTGCTATGATGGGATTGGTACTGGATATTATAAATAAATATTTGGAATGGAAATAGAAAAACAAAGTAACATTTTTTGATGGCCACAAAATCAAGTGCAAAATAACTATACACGTTTGGGTCGACAACATTTGGAGAACCTAAAATGATAAATAATTTGTGGTAGTTCCGGAAAGAGCTAGTTCATTGGAACTATTCCGATAAAGGAACGATGGGAACTTCGTCAATATATCATTGTGTAAATAATTAAATTATTTATGACACGAAACTATGTAAGCGAAGAAAAAAACAAAAATAACGATTTAAGAAAGAAACTATTTAGGTGTCTGAACTATGTGGAGCAATTAAACTATATTATGGAACCAGTTTCTTTTTAAATAAGGAACGAGAAAGATCAATCCGCTCCGTGAAATAGAACTATAAAGTCCATGTCCACTTCTCCAAATAAAGTGTGCTTAAAAAGTATGCTCTCTATCGATCAACTTCCTTGTAAATAGAATTGCGGATTCGATATGAAGATATGAAGTTGGGATGTTCCAAATGCCCTCAGGTAAAATCTGCTGGACATCATTGCTTCTTTATTGGACGATGTCTTTGACTTTCCTCCACCATAGTATGGAGGGTATCTTAGCTTTGTTTTTCCGTTTGTAACGCATCGAAATAATCATTTCCGATCCTATAAAGAGTTTATATCCTTGATGAGCGTAAAATTCGATTTCGATCTAAGCATGTCTGTTTGTTGTAATCACTGTTGTAATCATTCTAGTGTCTAAACGATTTGAGATAGATCGCCAACATTTTGCATAAAGTCGTCTTTTGTCCGCAGGCAGGTCAAAATCGAAGATGGGCTATATCGGTCCACGTTTAGGCATAGATCTTATATAAAGGTACCCCCAATTTTCGGTATTTTGTGGTTCTGAAATTTGATTCATTGGTCCACTTTTTCTGGTAGCCCCTATATAACGGTACCCCCAATTTTCAGTGTTTTGAGAGTTTTGATGGCAATTTTTGCACCGAAATGGCTGTAATTTAGTACTTTGAGTTCTTATTGCGTAGCAAATCTCCCCACTAAAAATTATAACTATAGGTCTATTTTTCGGATTGCCTCAGGATTACCCCCAATTTTCGGTATTTTTGGGTTTTTGAATGCATTTTTCAACCGAATTCGCAGTAATTTTATATTTTGTAGTCGTATATGGTAACAAATCTCCCTACACAAATTATTAATATTCTCCTCCTTTTAGGGGTAGTCCCCCTTTTTATACCCTTCACCACATTGTGGTACAGGGTATTATGTCTTCGTGCATATGTTTGTAACAGGCAAAAGGAATTGAGATATACATATGTTTCCTTTTGAAAATATTCATAGAATCACTTTCTGAGTCGATTTACGTAAGTCCGTCCGTCCGTTAAATTGTAAACAAAATACAGGATACATTTATGATTCGAATTGGATGAAATTTGGCACGAGAACGAGCCCTATAGAAATTGGGAAAAATAGGTTCAAATTTAGATATAGCTCCCCTGTATAGTTTCGTTCGATTTAAGGTAAATGAGGCTCCAAAGTATAGGCATAGAGTACTGAATTAGCTCCAGAATGATGTGTGCTGAGTTTCGTGAAAATCGGTTCAGATTTAGATATAGCTCCCATATATTTTTGCCCGATTTTAAGTAAATAGTGAACCAAAGTCTCTATATATCCTTCGATATGCAAGAAATTCGGCTTAACGTACTTAATTATGTCTAGAATGTTGTGTGTTAAATTTCGTGAACATAGGTTCAGATTTAGATATAGCTCATATATATATTTTCGTCCGATTTTATGTAATTGGTGCACCAAAGACTTTATTGTGTTTTGTTGAAATGTATGCAGATGCAGCCATAGCTTCCATATGTATTTCGAAGGGATATCTGATTCAGATTAAATTTTTAACAGTGCGGCGTACCAAATAGCGTGTATCACTTTTGCTAAATCTGCCCGAATGAAATTAAATTTAGCGTATGTTGCAGAAAGACTTGAGAATATTCCTTTGAGGGAACATTGACATGCAATTGTATGGATACATATGTATAATATACCCAAAGTGGTGAAGGATATCATATACTCGGCCCAGTCCGACTTTACTATTTTCCTTACTGGTTTATATTAAAATAGTTAGCTGATTTGTTCCGTGTGTTCCAGTTGTCCCCATATAGGCATATTCTGCCAAAGTATGCAGTCGTTACTCGAAATATTCAGTTTATACTCTACAAAATGTGGAATTCTAAGACGATTTAGCCATCTGTTGTAATAATTCCTCCTTCCAAAGATATCGTCATAAAAAACTCGAACCTTACTATAATGAAATATATCAGCCTACATTTAGGCACCTCTTGAAGGAAAGAATTGAAATACAAAACTAAACTATTTTTTGGAAATTGACATAAATCGGTCATAAACTAGGCATAGCCCTCATATAATAATAACCCCAAATATTCGCTAATGTAATCAATATTGGCCCCCCTTTAGGCATAGCCTCATATAATTTTGCAATCTAAATTGCAATAGTTTGAAAATTTTATAATTTATACTCTACCGTTATCATTATCAGTTCACGTTTTGGGGTTTTGAGATTTTAAGAAAAATCCCCATTAAATATTCATAAAATTTGTATTTAGTGTACATAATGCTTTATATAAATCGGTTTGTATAATTATCGATATAGGTCCACTTTTTAGTATGTTCCCTATATTTTTAGTGCAAGTATCTGTCAGTATACCTATGATAGAGGATATCCAAAGTTCGGCTCGTCCGAACTTAACGCTTTTTTGCACTTGTTAATATTTACGTCTGTACTGTGTCCCTAAAAATATGGCTAAAAAATCTATGCCGCTTTTGGAGTGTCCCTCAAAAAATATTTTTTAATAAAGGGTAGAAAATTTAAAAAATCCACACATCTAGAGGGTATCTCAAATATATTTTTCATCACGCCTGTAAAGGAACCTGCAAAATATTTAAAAATCGACGTATGTAGATGGTCCATCAAAATATATCTTTAGAAATTTATCTTCTGCAGAGGGTTCCTCAACAAATATCTTGAAAAAGTCTACCGATTAAAATTTATATTTTGAAATCCATGCACAAGTGGGGTCACAAGTAAATACATATATTTTTTTATATTATATTTTTAAACGATTCCATTACTTAATAATTAATAATAATACATGTTCACCTGTCATTATATCTACCAAAAAAAAATTAAAAATCATTCTCCTAATATGTGTTGGAAACATTCCTAATATAAAAAGTATTTTCAGTAAAAGGAAGTAGAAATACAATGTATTCAAATTAGAAACACATCTATTTGTATATCAAGTGGGTTGCAAATAAATACTTTCATGAATAATCAAATGAGCACATTCTCACCGAGTGTACATTAGTTTGTGTGGATGTATAACATATTGTGGTTTAACGAGGCCCCCACATGGCCGTTTAAAGTAGTTTTCACACATTTTTTTAAATATATTTCTTCAACGACTATCCAAGGCTTGGTTTTTTTAGAAATGTTTTCTCAAACAGCGTGGATTTTTTAATAACGATTTTTGCAAAAACCATCCAAGGCGCAGATTTTAAAAAAAATATTTTTTCAAAGGCGAGAACTTTTTAAAAATATTTTTCAAAGACCATTCAAAGTGTGGTTTTTTAAAAAAATATTTTTTCAACAAGGCGTAGATTTGTAAGTAATATTTTTAACGATTATACACACATTGTATAATTTTTTAAAAAATATTTTTTCAAGGGTATTTTGAAAAATATTTATTCTACGTCCATACAAAAATATGTTGAACTTCTGTGCCCTCCCCACGTTAACGATATGATAAGTCATAATAATAATTATTATAAAAAATAATCTCTTTGTTTTAACAACAAACAAAGATTGATTACTAACAACAAGAAGATGTGTAAACTCTGTGTCGGACTCGAAAAGTGAATTATTTCCTTTATTAAAAAAAAACAACAACAATGTCTAAAATCGAAGAAACTGTTACCACTGCTGCCGAACGAGTGCTTTCAAATGCCGATTTGCTGCGATTGATTTTCGAAGCCCTCGATATACCAAATCAAATTAAATTCGCCACAGCCAGTCAGAGTTTAAAACAATTTTATCGAGAATTTATTTCAAAATTATCCTTTCGACAACTCGATTGTGGAAATCATTCAGATTTATGGATCGAAATAGTGCAATTTGATAAAATACTAACCCTAAATCAATTTGAGTATCTGCTGCAAGTACATGGTGAAGATGTCGTTGAACTTAAGGCAGAATATTTCAATACATTTAAGACGACTCACTTCAAAAACCTAACAACATTGCGTTTCACTCATATGATTATTGGCGACCGAGATCTAGAAGATTTGGCCAAAAATTGTCCCAAATTAAAACAACTGGAAATACATGGCTGTTTTAATGCAAATCATCGAGAACTGCGAATAGGTCACGATGTACAATTACCAATTCTAAGACGAATGCCCGAGTTAAGGAAATTTTCATTTTCAAAATCCATAGATTATCCAATGAATATGGGTCGTTTCGTCAAGGTAATGCAACAACTGGAAGTTCAATATTACGAACTGAAATCGAGATTTGTGCCACTTGAAGAGCAATCAGCACTACTTGAATGGAGTGGACACGAGGAGCAGCATAATAATCGCCTGGAGGAAATGCAGATTTATGGACCATTTCAAAGTGCCTATCAGAATTTCAATTTACACACATATCTATGGATGTTTGACAAGCTGCATACGTTGAGTCTTACGGTGACAGATAGTGTGAGTAATGCGGTGCTGCATGCATTGGCCACATCCTGTCAAAAACTCCGCAAATTAAATTTTAGATTTACCCAATTCAGGGAAATTGAAAAGTTCGCAATTTTCCAGAATTTGCGTGAATTATCATTTGTTTGGTGTAAAGGATTATCCTATGATAATCTTAAGGAGATTCTAAGTGAAATGCAATTGGAAAAATTCTCATCGACCTATACGAAATATCATGGGCTATTTCATTATTACTTCGTTTCGCCAACACTCAAATCGATAGACATAGATGCATTTCATTCCTTTGAATTTCGTTCGTCTTAGATTTTATTTGTGAATGTAAAATATATTTTTAAACAAAATAAAAATATTCATTTAAAAATTCACTCCTTATTTAGGTCTATGGAAAAAATATTCCTTAAATCAGTAAGGAAAGTAGCAAAGTCAGACTGGGCCGACTATAGGATACCCTTCACCACTTTGAGTATATTCTACATATGTCTCGTAACAGACACCGAATTTTTGAAAGAACATTGACAGGAAATGAACGAACTGAATATGTGATCTTTATGCCTTTCTGGAACCTATGCTAAATTTAATTTTATTCGGGCATGTTTAGAGTCGTTTGCGTACAATGAAATAAATTTATGGGATTAAGCCTGACTATTTTGCAAAAACAAAATACAAATGGTATCCCAAATAACCCGCCAACACTACTGAATATGTAAATCGATTTAGATCAAATTCTGTAGGCCGAACTCTTCAAAATTTAATCTCAATCAATCTGAATTTCAACGAAATTTGCCAGAGATTAATTTATATTAACTTCAGACAATTATAAAAAATTGTGTGTCAATCGTACAAACTTTGGCAGTTCTTTTAAAATCGAGCGAACATATATATAGGATCTATATCTAAATTTGAACCGATTTCAACAAAACTTAACACACGTCACTCCGGACGTTAATGCACCATTTACACAAAATCTGACGAAAATATGTGTGGCAGCTATGTCCGGACTCAATTATTATTAATTATTAGTCACTTTGTTGTTTTACAGTTGTGTTGTAGTTACGGCCTTTTGTTTCAGAAAATAGCAAGTCAAAAGGACGTAACTGACATAAAACCTTTAAAAATAATAAACAAAAAATTTAAAATAAATACGGCTCTATAGTGCGGTTAAACTATGAAAAAATGTCGAGCTATGCTCCATTTTTATAGATATAGTATAGTAGTTACGTCCGTTTGCGTTTATGTTGACCATATGTTCAATATATGTAATTATAACTAAATTTAGTTATGTTTAGTACTTTTAGTGCATGTATAGGTCGAATTTCCAAAAGTCCTACTGCACATCTATCTCACATTCCATCAATGACCCACATTCCAAATTTCAGAATTCTAACTCTTCCCATTCGCCTAATACAAAGGGTCCCATTTTGTGGTACATTTTAGTACTTTTCGTACCCTTCTATATCGAATTTACAAAAACCCAGCCTTATCTCACGCCTACACACCAACAACAACCCACACACAAAATTTCAAGCTTCTAGCTTCAGCCGATTCGTATGGACTATGATTTGTCAGTCAGTCACTCACTTAGCACTAAGCTCTTTTATATATTAAGATTATGGATATTATTAAATTGTATAAGTGAAAAAATATTTTTTCAAAAATCATCAACAATGGTGTTGTTCTTTGAAAACCTATTTTCAAATCTATACACTGCTGGTTTCTAAAAAAAATATACTTTAAAAAAATTCACGTTTTGTCAATCCCTGGAAAAATATTCTAAAAAATCAATGCTCTGCTAGTCACTGAAAAAATAATGTTTAACAAATCTTAGCTTTTGTGGCCTCTAAAAATTATTCTTAAATAATTCTACCCTGATATTCTGGTGTATCATTCAACGAAGTCGGAACATTTTGAAAAGGCACAATGAAATCGGAGCTGTTTAATAAACTTACATCGAACTGTGATGTGATGATTCACATTTATAAATTTTTAGACTTTACGGATCAGCTGAGGCTGGCACAGACCAATGAAAATCTACGACAAATGTTCATCGATTATATATGGCGCATAAACTATGAGAAATTAAAAATCATAAATAGGGATGAGAAATTCATCGTCTCTAACGAAACGGATGCAGATCGTCGTTTATTATCCTCTGAAAGCGATCTTTTGATATTTTTGCAATTCTATGGCCCAAAAGTGTATGAATTACATTCCGACACCGGAGTACCCATGGAATATTTTAAAAATCTGAAACAGATTCGAATTAGAGTATACGATGATATTCCAATTGAATATTTTTCCGTGCTACCAACTAGCGTACCGAATCTAGAAGATCTTGAGGTGGTTGAAATTCGATTTATGACTTCCGATGGCAATAAAAGCAACATGGCAGGTAAAATAATCATGACATTGTTAAGATGTGTAAAATTGAAATCGCTACGTTTAAATATTGGAGGATTGAATGGAAGAATACAATTGAAAGATGTTTGTCGACTTTTGAACCAACTACCCTTGGAGATTTTTGAATTGCGTGGTATTGCCACAACAGATAAAAATGCTATACAACTTCAACTTGACTCACCTCTAAGATTGAAACAATTGGAAATATCCACTTTATCATATGATTCAGTGATTCTGTCATTTGTGAACCGATTTGAAAATCTCAATGTGTTAAGCATCAAATTACTGGTTCGAAATCAAATGCCAACTGAAATTTTGGGCCTCAAAAACCTTCGCCAATTGACGCTTTTCGATACTGAATTCGTGGATATCGCAAATCTTAAATTACCACCAGCTCTTTCCGTTTTACATCTAATCAGTTGTTCCGGTCTGACAATGGATCATTTGCAACAGTTATTTCATGAAAATTCCCAGCCACAGCTAAGGGACTTCACCACATCGGGGGTTAAATTCATTAGCATTAAAAAAATTACACATTTACAAATTTCATCGCGTATACAAACCCTAAGCTTGGATCGGCTTGATTTTCATGAGTTCCCCTTGTTTTTTGTTGAAAATTCCGCGTTGGAAAACTTATCATTGGGTTCACCAAAGGGTTTCTTCGTCCATTGCCGTTTCATAAGACTGGCTTCGCTTTCGTTTTGCCATCGCTTGCATACCCTGGATATGGGTGATCACAAGTTGGCCTTGGATACTTTGCTTAAATTGAAAAAATTAAAGAAGCTTTCGCTAAATCTGGTTCTGCCCGACCAATGGAATTATCTGATTCGAATATTTGAAGAGCTGCCACTACTATGCGATCTGAAAATACGACAACTGGTTGATTTTGCTTCTGATCTCAGTCAGCCGCCGCTTGTCTCTGCAGTAGTCACCAATGTTAAAAATCTACAGGTTCTCGGTTACGGGGGATACATAAATCGAATAATTGGCTTCTGGTTTGATATGTTATCAATGAATCCCCAACTTCTATTACAGATATATATACCTCAAGACTGTGAAGATGTTATTCCCAGTCTAATAGAGAATGAACGATTTCCACAAGAGTTACGTAAAATACAAATTTGTGGTTTTACACTGGGTAAGTAGTGCACACAAGGTGTAAAAATTTACTTTTTTCATAAGTGACTTAGTCATTTTTATACCTCTGTTAATTTTATTTTTAGATCTCCGACAACTACGGAAAAATTTATGGGAAACATGGTTCCCATATCCTTTTATAATTGAAAATGAAGAAGAGCAACCTTGCGATAGGAAATGTAATTTTGTACTATTAAGAAATTGAAAAAGATATTTTTATTGAAGCACAAATGGTTTATATTTGGAGTATCCTTTATCCCACATATGATAGCAAAACTATAAGGAGGTCACATAATTTTCTTGAATAAACAATATTTTCCTTTGACTAAAATAAGGCCTAGATTTTTAACGAATATTTTTTTCAAAGACCTAAACAAGGCGTGGATTTGTACACACTTCACCACACTGTGGTACAGCGTATTATGTCTTTGTGCATATATTTGCAACATGCAGAAGGAAACGAAATAGACACATGGTTTCTTTTTGAGAATAAGCATAGAATCACTTTCTGAGTGGATTTATGTATGTCCGTCCGTATCTTGATGTTAAATTGTAAACAAAGTACAGGTCACATTTCTGATCCGATTTGAATGAAATTTGGTACAGCTTATTTATTAGACTTAAGGACAAACGCTATTGAAATTGGTTCAGATTTAGATATAGCTCCCATATATATTTTCATCCGATTTTAAGTAAATGGTGCACCAAAATCCATATCGTCATCATAAATGCAAAAGGACTTAACTACACTTTTACTGATTTTACAGGAGAAGCAAGGAACGTTATAAAATCTATAAAAATAGAGCATGGCTGGAATTTTTTTAAGTTTAACCGCATATAGAGCCGTATCCAGTTTGTGAAAAAAATTAGGATTTTTAAAGGTTTTATGTCAGTTACGTCCTTTTGACTTGATATTTTCTGAAACAAAAGAACAAAGTGACTAATAATTATCCGATTGAAATTACAATTTGTACAGCGTACCAAATTGAGTCCGAAGTGACGCGTGATAAGTTTTGTTGAAATCGGTTCAGATTTAGATGTAACTACCACATATATTTTCGTCCGATTTTGTATAAATGGTGAATTAAAGCCTTTATTTCTTTCGATTTGCACGGAATTATGCATAGCGTACTGAATTGAGTCTAGAGTGATGTGTGTGATGTTTCGTAAAAATTGGTTCAGATTTAGACATAGCTCCCCATATATGTTCGTTCGATTTTGTGTTAATGGCGTATTAAAGCCTATATATTTCTTTCGAATTTTCGAAAATTTACACAGCGTACTGAATTGAGTCTAGAGTGATGTGTGTGAAGTTTCGCAAAAATCGGTTCAGTTTTCGATATAGCCCCCATATACAGTCTCGTCCTATTTTATGAAAATGTTGCACTAAAGACATTAAATATTTCCCCGATAACGATAGAACTTTACACAGGACATTTTGCATCCAGTGGGAAACAGAAATAACTAATTATAGCTGATTAGTTAAATAATTAAGAAAACCCTTAAATTTGGGGTACCGTTATATAGGGGCTACCGTAGAAAATTGGCCGAAGTAACATTAATATAAGTTCCGAATTTCTATCTTCAATATTGAGAGCTTTAGTTTTTTTACAGGAGTGTAGTTACGTCCGTTTTCATTCATAAAATAACCTGTAAGGAAAGTAGTAAAGTCGGACGGGGCCGACTATATGATATCCTTCACCACTTTGGGTATATTCAACAGATGGAGTCCTAACTGACGTGGAATTTTTGAAGGACCATTAACATTGAATTAAACATTTCATTCCGCAACCTATACTAAATTTTGGTCAGATATAGAGTTGCTTCTAACAATGGGACAATATTATGTAAATAAATTTAAATCAAAATATCGAAATCTAAACCGATTTCATAGAAACTTGTCACATGTTAGGTTACACTTATTTCAATAAGTTTTTTGCATTCGGCCACATTTTGAACTCTTCATTTACTTATAAATCCAAATTTGTGCAAATCGAATGATATATAGGGACTTTGGTGCCCTATTTACCTAAAATCGGACGAAAATATATATGGGAGCTATATTTAAATCTGAACCGATTTTCAGGAAATTTAACACACGTCGTTCTAGGTTTAATTCAGAATGCTATGCCAAGCTTCGTGCAAATCGAAGGTGCACTATTTACCTATGTACATTGTATACAAAAATACATGGGCGGACGAACAGACGGACATGCATAAATCGACTTAAAAAGTTATTCTAT
Organism: Musca vetustissima; assembly: GCF_032173495.1. Taxonomy (NCBI): domain Eukaryota; kingdom Metazoa; phylum Arthropoda; class Insecta; order Diptera; family Muscidae; genus Musca; species Musca vetustissima. Next base: position 77,167 of record NW_026877525.1, read on the forward strand.
GCATATTCTCAAAAGGAACCATGTGTCTATTAAAATGACTGTTGGAGTGCAGGATGAAGGTAGTTTAGGAAATTCGTACTTATTGGTACGAAAAGTACTAAATGGTACTAAATTTAGTACAATTTGTATTTTGCTTGAACGAATAAAGCTGAAAACTTGAAATTATGAATTAGGATTAATGTTGAAGATTGAGCTATAGCGACATCTGTAGAAATTCGTATTTACGTGTACGAAAAGTAATAAACGGCACTAGATTTGGTACAATTTGGAATCGGGCGAACGGAAAGAGCTGGAAACCTAGAATTTGGAATAATGGTTGATGTTGAAATATAGAATTAAGATATGTAAGCATATCCTATCCGTTTACTACACTACACACTTATGTGTAGTAAACGGATAGAGCTGGACTCCAGAATTTTGGAATTAAAATTACAGAATTTCGGTACTTTGGGAGTTTGAACTCTGAATGAGTATCAAAGAAGTGAAATAAAGCGTTAAGTTCGGCCGTGTCGAACTTTGGATATCATCCACCATAGGAACACTGACAGATACTTGAAATGAAAAATAGGGAACATATCAAAAAGTGGACCTAAAACGACAATTCTACCAATCGATTCTAGTAAACCAAATACAATGTCAGAAATTCCAATGGATGTTTTCCTAAATTCTCAAAACCCCAAAATGGTGGCCTATATTATTAAAGCATGGTAGGGTCAAACATGTGTATAATATCCGCAAAACACTGCAATTTAGAGGTCAAAATTATATGGACATATAAAGTGGGACCAATATTGACCACATTGCGTATGAATTAGCGAATATTTGGCGTTTTCATTGTATGAGGGGTTATGCCTAATTATGGACCGATATAGCTCAAGTTCCAAGCTAATATTTTAGTTTTATATTCCAATACTTTCCTTCACGCTAAATATTATGACGATATCCTCTGAAGAAATTATGATTACAACAGATGGCTATATCGACTAAATCATATTTGAATTCCATACTATTTAGGGTATAAACTGACAATTTCGTGCTTAAGAACTCCAAAATTGCGAAAATGGGGTGTACCGATATATGTGGGCTACCAGAAAAAGTGGACCGATATTTATAGTTTTTAGTGGAAAATATTAGTACCTAATAAGAACCCATTGCACAAATTTCATCGAATGTGGTTAAGTTACAAAAGGGAAAAACCAAATTAATATACCCTCCATACTATGAGGAGGGTATAAAAATTATCATTATTGGCCCAACGATACCACCCAATGATTCGGTATTTTAAGGGTTTTCGACAAACTTTGCCCAACGCATTGGCTGCAATATATATTTGAATACCTGTGGGTGGCAAACAATTATTAGTCCATGATCCGGTATAATCCCCATATAACCGTACTCAATTTTCGGCATTTTGAGCATCTGAGTATACATAAAATGTTCCAGGGAACTTCGGGAATTTGGATTTTCATATTTTATTTATAAACCAGTGAGCGGAGCAGCATAGTCGAACGGGGCCGACCGTACGATACTCCACACAACTACCACGGAACTCATACTTTCTGCGTATGTTTATTTCGAGCCTAGACAATATTTCGTGATATTTGTTCCCTCTTGATTTATTTGAGATCATTGTTCATCGCCGAAAATTATAGGCATTGCTCTTGGAAAATTTTAAAGTGATCAGCGCTATATTTCTGACCTCTAATGTTAATGGGTTACTAAATACTATCTGAACTCCCACTCCGAGTACATTCGACAATGTAATTGGTATCAATTTAAAGGTCAACTACTCCTCATGGATATACTGTCAACTTTTCGAGTCTATGTCCTTCAGGAGTAAATATATACGCCATAGATTACAAATACAAAAGTCAGGATCCATTTGAGCCGTTAAATAATGTCCGGTCTGTTTCAAAATATGCATGCTTATTTTTTGGCCCGATCCCCTCCCCATTTACAAAAAAAAAAAAAAAAACTACAAAACAGCCAGTCAAAATATGACGATCGGTACACTTAAAGGTGGGTCTAAGATCGATATTTCGCGGCGTTATAAACTCTTGGTGCTGCACAAGGCTATAATACCCTGGCAACATAATTGTGTAGGGTATAAAAACTTAGAGGTCATTTATTCTGTTTGCAATTTCAGTTGGTTTAGTTTTGGCCACCAGCCAGTTTTTTTTTTTTATAGGGAGACTTTCTACCCCATAAAAACACAAATTATCAAATTACAACAAAAACCAAACATGTTTAATACAAAACATCTTAGGAGTACAAATTTTCAAAACCCTATTTTAAATATTGCGAAAGCTATCGTAATTTCAACAGACAAACGGTGATGTCTAAACGGACATAGAATTTTATTTTTATCACGAATATACGATCATGGGGCTACCGTGAATATTTCAAAAGGAGTTGGAGTTGGAGTTCTTAGCCATTAATTGACCTCCGGGCACTCAAAATATAAACCATCGTTCTTCAACAAAAAAATATATCATTTTAATTTCTTAAAAGTACAAAATTACATTTCCTCTCGTAAGGCTTTTCTTCTTCATTCTCAATTATGAAAGGATAGGGGAACCAGTTTTTCTTCAAATTCTTACGTAGTTGTTGGAGATCTAAAAATAAAATTAATATAAAAGGTTAATTACGATTTAAATTTGCCGTTCTTCAAGTACTGGAGACAAATATTGTCTCAAAGGAGACCCATGGAGTATTTTAATTTTAAATAATATTTCACACTTTTGGTACACCCTGTGTGCACTACTTACCCAGTGTAAAACCACACATTTGTATTTTTCGTAGCTCTTTTGGAAATCGTTCATTTTCCATTAGACTGGGAATAACATCTTCATAGTCTCGAGATACATAAATCTGTAATATAAGTTTGGGATTCATTGAAAACATATCGAACCAGAAACCAATTATTTGGGGTTTGCATCCGCCGTAACTAAAAACCTTTAGATTTTTAACACTGGTGACGACTGCGGAGACAGGCAAAGGCAAACTGGGATCTGAACATGAATTAAACAGTTGTCGTATTTTTAGATCGCATAGTAATGGCAGTTCTTGTAGTAGTCGAATCAGATAATGCCATTGATCGGGCAGAACCAGATCCAACGAAAGCTTCTTTAAATTTTTCAATTCGAGCAAAATATCCAACGGCAACTTTTGATCACCCATATCCAGGGTATGCAAGCGATGGCAAAACGAAAGCGAAGCCAGCCTTATGAAATGGCAATGGACGTTGAAACCCTTTGGTGAACCCAATGATAAGTTTTCCAGGGCAGAGTTTTCAACAAACAGCAAGGGGAATTTCTGAAAATCAAGCCCATCCATGCTTAGGGTTTGTATACGCGATGAAATATGTAATTGTACAAAATTTTTAAAGCTAATGAATTTAACCCCCGATGTGGTGAATTCCCTTAGCTGTGGTTGGGAATTTTCATGCAATAACTGTTGCAAATTATCCATTGTCAGACCGGAACAATTCATTAGATGTAATACAGAAAGGGCTGGTGGTAATTGAAGATTTGCGATTTTCACGAATTTAGTATCGAAAAGCGTCAATTGGCGAAGGTTTTTGAGGCCCAAAATTTCACTTGGCATTTGATTTCGAATCTGTAATTTGATGCATAACACATTGAGATTTTCAAATCGGTTCACAAATGACAAAAGTATGGAATCATATGACAAAATGGATATTTCCAATTTTTTCAATCTTAGAGGTGCGTCAGGTTGAAGTTGTGTAAAATATGTATCTGCTGTGGCAATTCCACGCATTTCAAAAGTCTCCAAAGATAGTTGGTTCAAAAGTCGACAAACATCCGTCAATTGTATTTCTCCATTCAATTCTTCAATATTCAGACGTAGTGATTTCAATTTTATATATCCTAACAATGCCATGATAATATTGGCTGCCTTGTTGCTCTTATTCCCATCGGATGCCTTAACTCTAGCAGCAGACACCTCAAGATCTTCTAGATTCGGTACACAATTCGGTAGCATAGACAAATATTCAATAGGGATATAATCACGCAATCTAATTCGAATTTGTTTAAGGTTTTTAAAATATTCCATGGGTACTACGGTGTCGGAATATAATTCATACACGTTTGGGCCATAGAATTGCAAAAATATCAAAAGATCTCTTTCAGTGCGAATTAAACATCGATCTGCATCCGTTTCGTTGGAGACAATAAATTTTTCACCGCTTTCCATGATTTTTATTTTCTCATAATTTATTGGCCATTTAAACTCGATGAATATTTGTCGTAAATTTTCATTGATCTGTGCCAGACTCAACTGATCCGTGAAGTTCAAAAATTTATAAATCTCAAGTATCACATCACAATTTGATGAAATTTTATTAAACAGTTCAGATGTCATTGTGCCTTTTCAAAATGTTCCGACTTCGTTGAATGTCTAGCGCACACTGATACACCAGAGGTAATAAATGTAATACCGCTAAATGCAAGATATTTATATATACAAAAAAAATATATATATAATATACAATGACTAAAAGGCTAATAAAAACTGATTTTTTTCAGGCACCAGCAGGGCGTATATTTTTAAATAATACGTTTTACAGGGACCACATAAGTGTAGATTTTTAAAGAATATTTTTTTTCAGGGACCAGCAGAGGTTTTATTTTTTTAATAATATTTTTCTGAGACTAGAGGAGCGTAGATTTTTTAAGAATAATTTTTTTAGATGCTAGAAAATTTTAAATTTCTTAAACAATATTATTTCAGGAACCAGCAGACATTGGTTTTCCACGGATCGATAGATCGTGATTTTTTTTAAAGCAACACCATAGTTTATGATTTTTAAAAGAATACTTCTTCGCGTATTCAGTTTAATAAAATCTAAAAATATAATACAAGTTAATAATTTAAAATTTTTCTTTCGTATCGTTATTCTGAAAATATTAAAAAATAAAAATAATTTATTAAAAACAAGTAAATACATTGTTTAGATCGGCCGGCCGAAACGTGTTATACCCTCCCCCATCAGATACACATTCCAAATACCTTACATTGTGACAATGATCAGCAGAGCCACCTCTCTCAGAAGTTATTTTAATGATATCGAGGGAGCCTTCAGCAACGTCCGCATTATTACGTTTATCTAATCCTTAGATGCCTTTCTGTTGACCAGGCAATCATAGACTGGGTCAGCTATATGCTATGTAATAGCATATAGCTGACCCTAATGATATCGAGGGAGCCTTCAGCAACGTTCGCATTATTTCGTCTATCCAATCCTTAGATGCCTTTCTAGTTGACCAGGCAATCATAGACTGGGTCAGCTATATGCTATGTAATAGATGGAGTAAATCACTATTAATACCCTGAATACCGAATATCGGCTGTACCGTTATATGGGGGTTAAGGTGGTTCCTGTTTCTAAATATTTAAACTTGATGGGGGAGGAAATGAACCGTGATCTACCTTTTATCGGAATTATCTTAAATACTTTTCGTGTAATTCTCAATTAGCTTCCAATGCAATGTTCAATATTTTGACTTATTGTACGGGAGATACTGGAACGAGTAAACCGATAGATCAACTTCAGATATTATATATGTTTGGCAGAAATATTACACTGTGCGATGTTTATATCAAACGGGATTTCATGCAAAATGTGTACCAATAATCTTCATTATCGAACATGATAAATGTCTTGAATAAATATAAATACAATATTTGAATCAAAACTGTTACTCCGAACCAGTTTTTTTGGCATTTTTATTTTTTTCTGGAATTGTTTAAAATTGTAGGTATTACTTCAATTACAATTTGGCGCATTAAAATGTCCCTATGTTTCACGCTATAATGTAAAATGTTAAAAAGTGTCCGAACTTTGTAAATAAATATTATAAAGTTCGGTCGGTCAGAATTTTTATACCCTGCAGCCATGTGGAATTTCTTAAAATTTTCCCCAAAAATGAGCGGGTACTTTTGTATTTTACGTATCGCTTGTGGAAATCGTTCATGGTCTATTAGACTAGAAATAACATCTTCACCGTGTTGAGGTATAAACATCAGTAATCTAAGATGGGGATTTATTGAAAACATATCGAACCAGAAGCCAATTATTCGATTTGTGAATCCGCCGTAACAGAGAACCTTCACATTTTTAACATTGGTGACTACTGCAGAGACAAGCGGCGGCTGATTGAGATCAGAAGAAAAATTCACCAGTTGTCGTATTTTTAGATCGCACAGTAGTGGCAGCTCTTCTAATATTCGAATCAGATAATTCCATTGGTCGGGCAGAAACAGATTCAGCGAAAGCTTCTTTAAATTTTTCGAGCAAAATATCCAAGGGCAACTCTTGATCACCCATATCCAAGGTATGCAAGCTATGGCAAAACGAAAGCGAAGCCGGTCTTAAGGAATCGTAATGAAAGTATAAATACTTTGATGAACATAATGATAAGTTTTCCAGGGCAGAGTTTTCAACAAACAGCAAGGGGAATTTCTGAAAATCAACCCCCCATCCATGCTTAGGGTTTGTATACGCGATGAAATTTGTAATTGTTCGAATTCCTTGATGCAAACGAAAATACCACCCGATGTGAAGAATTCCCTTAGCTGTGGCTGGGAATTTTCATGCAATAACTGTTGCAAATTATCCATTGTCAGGCCAGAACAAAAGATTAGATGCAATACGGAAAGAGCTGGTGGTAATTTAAGATTTGTAACTTCCACGAATTGAGTATTGAAAAGTGTCAATTGGTTTAGATTTTTGAGGTCCACAATTTCACGTGGCATTTAATTTCGAATGTGTAAGCTGATGCTTAATACCTGCAAATTTGCAAATTGACTCACAAATGACAGAATTATGGAATCATATGATAAAGTGGATATTTGTAATTGTTTTAACCTTAGAGGTGAATCAAGTTGAAGTTGTATAGCATTTGTATCTGTTGTGGAAATTCCACGCATTTCAAAAATTTCCAAGGGGAGTTGATCCAAAAGTCGACAAACATCTGTCAAATGTATTTCTCCATTCAATCCTGCAATATTCAAACATAGCGATTTCAGTTTTACACATCCTAACAATGTCATGATTATTTTGCCTGCCATGTTGCTTTTATTGCCATCGGAAGTCGTAACTTGAATCGCAGCCACCTCAAGATCTTCTAGATTCGGTACGCTAGTTGGTAGCACAGACAAATATTCAATGGGAATATCATCGTACGCTCTAAATCGAATCTTTTTTAGGGTTTTAAAATATTCCATGGGTACTCCGGTGTCGGAATATAATTCATACAATTTTGAGCCATAGAATTGCAAAAATAAAAAAAAAATCGATTTCAGTGGGAAATAAACGCCGACCTGCGTTTCGTTGGAAACAATAAATTTCTCACATCTACCCATGATTTTTAATTTCTCATAATTTATCGGCCATATAAAATCGGTGAATATTTGTCGTAGATTTTCATCGGTCTGTGCCAGCCTCAGCTGATCCGTAAAGTTTAAAAATTTATGAATGTGAATCATCACATCACAGTTCGATGTAAGTTTATTAAACAGTTCCGACGTCATTGTGCCTTTTCAAAATGTTCCGTCTTCGTTGAATGTCTGGCGTACACTAATACATCAGAGTTGAACAGAACAAAGGTATATTTAATAAGGTAGCCGCATCGGCCCAGCGGTTGGTGCAAATAAATGTTAGAATTAAATTGAGAGTAAATGTGTGAGAGCGTAACTGAGAGATAATCGTCAATACCGACTAATGAAAATTGAAAAAAGAGAATACGTCTTTAGCCATTACCGATATCGTACTATTTTGTGCATGAGTGACTCACACACTTTGTTATGCTCTTTCAGTCAGTCGTTGTTTGATAACTAACGAATGAACACATTCTACGTCAGGCATGCTTACCTATATACGCTATCATAAACACGCATTCTCATTTTTTCTCTCTTCGTCAGTCGTTTTTAATAATGAATTCTCAGTTACGCTCAACTACACCCAGCAGCCCGCAGGCCATAACAATTTAATAGCCATCCGAATGTATACTATAATGTCAATAGGAAAAAATTAAATAACGGCGGTTAATAGCATACAACTAGCATCCGATCGATGAATCGAATTGCTATTACATTGTAAAATAAAATCTATACTAGAATTGAAGAACAAAACTAAATATAATAAAATATTGTCATTGTACTTGCTTCTGAATTGGATGGCTTTGTATTGCACCCGATTGTTAATATAGTTTCGTTATTGGGGTTTTCAGCTGGTGTTGTACCGTTATTCATTTCTTGATGCCTTTTCGTTCTATCAATTATTTCGAAGTAAAATTTCATTTTCTAAGTTGTTTTTGAAAGTAAAAGATGTGAAGTTGTGGTAACAAAAAATATTAATATTAAAAAAAAAATAATTAAAAAGTACGGTAAGTCCTGTGTATATGGATATTGTAATTGCTGTGTGGTTTCCCATTATTTTCTGTCTTTATTTCAGAAGGAAGGGATAAAATGGAAAGGATTACGTCAAAAACAAAATAGGAATTGTTTCAAAGTTCACAAAGCTAGACACTTCCGAACAATATCCTACAATATTTTTTTTAATTTATTGATTTGTTTTTATGAATTTTTAATACGTTTTATGATTTACTTAATTTAACCATTATTTTTATAATAAACATGCTTTGAGAATAAACCAGTGGAAATGTTAGTTCCATTCATCTCATTATAGATCCTAATAGGATAATATTAATACCCATCCCACCTTCGCTTACAATGTTGGAAGAGTCGGACACATCCGACCTTCGTTTACAATGTTGGTGGAGTCGGACGCATCTCACATTCGCTTACATTGTCGGTCGATTTCGGACTCATATGACGGCCTTGATCATCACCTCAAGTGATAGAAAAATATTCTTACCGCCCACCTAATCCACAGTGTTGTTTATTGATAACCTGCTTTTATTTATTAGGTGTTTACATTTTTTTAAGTATAGTGAAATATTGAGTATTTAATGAGAACCCTGAGGCTGATGCTGCGAAATTAAATATTTAAAATCTGATTCTATTTTCGTCAAAAACAAGCGAACGTCTCCTCTTACCGAAATATTAAGACGGTTTCTTTCTTTGTTCATTATGTGGTTAACAGCACTAACCACATAATGATCTTCATCATATTTTATTTCTAATAGTTCTTCTTGATACTTTGTATCAGCTTCCTTAGCATTAGCTGTAAATGGATTTTTCATCCATTGGTACTCCTTTAAGTTCAAAATGTCTTCAAATCGTTTTTTTTTTCATGTTTTTTCACTAAGATGGCTGCAAAAATTATCAAAATACTTTGAAGTTAATTAATCTTTTATAGATTATAATTTATGAAAATGACAAAGCTCTCCTTTTAACAGATTATTACGGAAAAGTTCCAGTTTGTCAATAAATAATGACACAATACTTTGGCTGCTTATTAGACTTTTATTTGTGTCTTGGAGTTGTAAATCTAGATGGAGGTAGATTTTGTATGTGATTTACCATTAAAGGTGTCCCTCAGGTCAATCTATAGAAAAAAAAACAGACCTGAGGGTCTGTGATTTTTTTTCTATAGAAAAAAAAACAGACCTGAGGGTCTGTGATTTTTTTTCTATAGAAAAAAAAACAGACCTGAGGGTCTGTGATTTTTTTTCTATAGAAAAAAAAACAGACCTGAGGGTCTGTGATTTTTTTTCTATAGAAAAAAAAACAGACCTGAGGGTCTCTGATTTTTTTTTCTATAGAGAAAAAAACAGAACTGAGGGTCTGTGATTTTTTTCAATAGAAAAAAAACAGACCTGAGGGTCTGTGAGACCTGAGGGTCTGTGATTTTTTTTCTATAGAAAAAAACAGACCTGAGGGTCTGTGATTTTTTTTCTATAGAAAAAAAACAGACCTGAGGGTCTGTGATTTTTTTTCTATAGAAAAAAAAACAGACCTGAGGGTCTGTGATTTTTTTTCTATAGAAAAAAAAACAGACCTGAGGGTCTGTGATTTTTTTTCTATAAAAAAAAAAAACAGACCTGAGGGGGTGTGATTTTTTTTCTATAGAAAAAAAACAGACCTGAGGGTCTGTGATTTTTTTTATAGAAGAGCATCCGACCTAAAGAACTGTGATTTTTTTTCTATAGAAAAACATCCGATCTGAGGGTCTGTGAATTTTTTCGATAGAAAAAAAACAGACCTGAGGGTCTGTGATTTTTTTTCTATAGAAAAAAAACAGACCTGAGGGTCTGTGATTTTTTTTCTATAGAAAAAAAACAGACCTGAGGGTCTGTGATTTTTTTCTGTAGATAAAAAGCCAGACCTGAGGATCTGTGAATCTTTTTCTATAGAAAAAAGCCAGACTTGAGGGTCTGTGAATTGTTTTCTATAGAAAAAAAGCCAGACCTGAGGGCCTGTGAATTTTTTTCTGTAGAAAAAAGCCAGACCTGAAGGTCTGTGAAATTTTTTCTATATGAAAAAAGACAGACCTGATTGACTGATTAAACTTAACTTAAGAACTTAAAGTGGTTTTTAGTTGGTTTTTTTACCATTCTGATGTCTTTAATATTAATTCTTTAAATTATTTATTTTTCTTCAGAAATAAAATGTACACCTGATGCCTGCAATTATTCGCTTCTTGTTCTCTCCATGATCCTTTTACTTGTAGTACAATTAATTAAAACAATGCTGTGACTTAAATTATTTGCAAATAATTCAAGTAAAAGGTCTCTACAACATAACCACCCTCAGTGTATACTATTGTCTTTGAATATAATAAATATTAACAGAATATGTATGTCCTTACGACATAACCTGCACTAAATGAATTCGCACACACACCTATCAAAGACATATTTTGCAAATGTTGGTTGTTTGTCTTGGTAGCAATAATAAGTGCACAACAGGAAGGGGTCACGAAAAAGGTATTAAGTTTCATAAAAGATTTAATTTCAATAAAAAAAGTATGTACGTTGATATACATAAATGTGTGTTAACGTTATTAATTGTTTTGGTTAAATATTTCTTTTTGATTTTTATAGTTCTCAATAGATTAAAAATAAATTGGTTGCTGCCTTTAGTTTTTATCGTTCGGATACATTTGGATCTTCTAAAGTGATCCTCCAAGAAGACCTATATTTTATAAGCACTTTTGCGGACATAAAAATATTATTTCGATCCACTATTAGTACTCAAAACAGGAAAGTGAAACATTTCCTCTATTTCAACTACTTTAGGAACTCATCTGCTACTGATATCATTATCATCATATTAAATTATTATTTTTTTCTGTATCCAATTTTCATAAAATGTTATTTTTCCCACAAACACATTTTGCCATCTCACCATCACTTAGAAAATTATCCTTACTTCCACTATATTCATAAACTTCATGCAACTCCTAAAATGCTCCGGCGATATCCATTACGAAAACAGGCAGCCATACACTTTTAAAATGTTTTTGAAATTAAATATAAAACGAAGATCACCACCTGCTCTGATGCAGTTGCTAACGTTTTAATGATGATGACAGCACCCAATAATGTTGATAAGAGACAATACCCCTTTTCTTCATTTACTGCTGCTTGTCATTCATTCTCCAATTAATTATGTATGTTCTCATGTACTCGTACTACAACATATCCATCGCTCTTAAATTTTTATCATAAAGGAAACCATATGTTGTGAACCTGAACTAAATGGTAAGTGCATTTAATCAGTAGTTCTAGGGCCTAGTCATCAATGTTCAGCAAACGTGTGTCACTCACTTACCCGTTCACTCACCACCCTCATCATGCGCCTTCTCCTCTACTGAATTTCTGGTATTCTTTGGCAGCTACTTAAAATTCAAAAAGGAACTCCCTACCTCACCCTAATTTTGTTGCCACAACAATAACAAAAAGACATCAAGTTAGGGCATGCCACACTTTATCGTTTTCGGTTTCCTCTGGTACGCTGCTTTCAACTTCTTGAGTTTACCTTTTAAAAAGACATAAAATGCATTTTGTATTGCAAACGAAACGACGACAACAGCAACTACAACGACGATGAGAAGCCTTCTAAAAGTATCATTTACATTGTAATCAGAAGAAACGACAACGAAGAAGCAAACATAATGTTATGCATTTAAGTGAAAGGAAAAACCTATTACCCATGCCAACCCACAACACTCCAATAATAAGAATAGAGAAACAGCTGTTTTGGCGTTAACATAACAATGAAATCAACCGTAACGTTATTTTAGTAATTTTATGCATGAGTCCACAGAGTAGTATGTTGAAGTCGAACCTAACCATCCATCCCACCTTCCTTTAATAATATTCATATCACAACAAATAATAAATATATATAAAATATGTAAATAATTAAATATTGTCTTAAGCCTTAGAAAATATCCTTTAAAAACCCACGCCTTGTAAGAGGCCTTATCGAAAAAACCCACGCCTTGTAAGAGGCCTTAGGCCTTTAAACATACACGCCCTAAGGTAGGCCTTAGAAAATATTCTTTAAAGAATGCACGGCTTATAGTAGGCCTTAGAACATATTTTTTAAAACAACCACACCCTAAAGTAGGCCTTAGAAAATATTCTTTAAAGAATCCACGGCTTATAGAAGGCATTAGAAAATATTTTTTTTTTAACGCACCTTATAGTAGGCCATAAAAATTATTCTTTAAAAAATCTACGCCTTATAGTAGGCATTAGAAAATATTCTTTAGAAAATGCACACCTTATAGTAGGCCTTTAAAAAATATTCTTTAAAAATTAACACCTTATAGCAGGCCTTAGAACATATTCTTTAAAAAATCCACGCCTTACAGTAGTCCTTAGAAAATGAAAAAATCTCTGTAGACTTCTTGAGACAGCACTCTGGCTTTCCTGAGTATTTTTTATTTTATTATTTTTTTTTTTTTTTCATTTTAATTGTTTATTTAAAAAGTCAATAGAATGTTTATTTGTATCATAAAACGTAAAGTGTTTGCAAATACAAAAAACAAAAATGTTGTTTTTAGCAACACCCAAAACACATTATTAAATTTATGTGAAAGTTATTGTGGACCAATTGTTTATTTCTTAATGAACTAATTTTATTTGCTTTTGTTATTCTTTTCTTTTTTGCAGGTGGTCAACAGCTACAACCGCCACGTTTTACCACACAGCCATCATCGTCTTGGGAGTCATAGAAAGCCTAGGAAAAAATCATTGATTGAGATCAGAAGAAAAATTCACCAGTTGTCGTATTTTTAGATCGCACAGTATTGGCAGCTCTTCTAATATTCGAATCAGATAATTCCATTGGTCGGGCAGAAACAGATTCAGCGAAAGCTTCTTTAAATTTTTCGAGCAAAATATCCAAGGGCAACTCTTGATCACCCATATCCAAGGTATGCAAGCTATGGCAAAACGAAAGCGAAGCCGGTCTTAAGGAATCGTAATGAAAGTATAAATACTTTGATGAACATAATGATAAGTTTTCCAGGGCAGAGTTTTCAACAAACAGCAAGGGGAATTTCTGAAAATCAACCCCCCATCCATGCTTAGGGTTTGTATACGCGATGAAATTTGTAATTGTTCGAATTCCTTGATGCAAACGAAAATACCACCCGATGTGAAGAATTCCCTTAGCTGTGGCTGGGAATTTTCATGCAATAACTGTTGCAAATTATCCATTGTCAGGCCAGAACAAAAGATTAGATGCAATACGGAAAGAGCTGGTGGTAATTTAAGATTTGTAACTTCCACGAATTGAGTATTGAAAAGTGTCAATTGGTTTAGATTTTTGAGGTCCACAATTTCACGTGGCATTTAATTTCGAATGTGTAAGCTGATGCTTAATACCTGCAAATTTGCAAATTGACTCACAAATGACAGAATTATGGAATCATATGATAAAGTGGATATTTGTAATTGTTTTAACCTTAGAGGTGAATCAAGTTGAAGTTGTATAGCATTTGTATCTGTTGTGGAAATTCCACGCATTTCAAAAATTTCCAAGGGGAGTTGATCCAAAAGTCGACAAACATCTGTCAAATGTATTTCTCCATTCAATCCTGCAATATTCAAACATAGCGATTTCAGTTTTACACATCCTAACAATGTCATGATTATTTTGCCTGCCATGTTGCTTTTATTGCCATCGGAAGTCGTAACTTGAATCGCAGCCACCTCAAGATCTTCTAGATTCGGTACGCTAGTTGGTAGCACAGACAAATATTCAATGGGAATATCATCGTATGCTCTAAATCGAATCTTTTTTAGGGTTTTAAAATATTCCATGGGTACTCCGGTGTCGGAATATAATTCATACAATTTTGAGCCATAGAATTGCAAAAATAAAAAAAAAATCGATTTCAGTGGGAAATAAACGCCGACCTGCGTTTCGTTGGAAACAATAAATTTCTCACATCTACCCATGATTTTTAATTTCTCATAATTTATCGGCCATATAAAATCGGTGAATATTTGTCGTAGATTTTCATCGGTCTGTGCCAGCCTCAGCTGATCCGTAAAGTTTAAAAATTTATGAATGTGAATCATCACATCACAGTTCGATGTAAGTTTATTAAACAGTTCCGACGTCATTGTGCCTTTTCAAAATGTTCCGTCTTCGTTGAATGTCTGGCGTACACTAATACATCAGAGTTGAACAGAACAAAGGTATATTTAATAAGGTAGCCGCATCGGCCCAGCGGTTGGTGCAAATAAATGTTAGAATTAAATTGAGAGTAAATGTGTGAGAGCGTAACTGAGAGATAATCGTCAATACCGACTAATGAAAATTGAAAAAAGAGAATACGTCTTTAGCCATTACCGATATCGTACTATTTTGTGCATGAGTGACTCACACACTTTGTTATGCTCTTTCAGTCAGTCGTTGTTTGATAACTAACGAATGAACACATTCTACGTCAGGCATGCTTACCTATATACGCTATCATAAACACGCATTCTCATTTTTTCTCTCTTCGTCAGTCGTTTTTAATAATGAATTCTCAGTTACGCTCAACTACACCCAGCAGCCCGCAGGCCATAACAATTTAATAGCCATCCGAATGTATACTATAATGTCAATAGGAAAAAATTAAATAACGGCGGTTAATAGCATACAACTAGCATCCGATCGATGAATCGAATTGCTATTACATTGTAAAATAAAATCTATACTAGAATTGAAGAACAAAACTAAATATAATAAAATATTGTCATTGTACTTGCTTCTGAATTGGATGGCTTTGTATTGCACCCGATTGTTAATATAGTTTCGTTATTGGGGTTTTCAGCTGGTGTTGTACCGTTATTCATTTCTTGATGCCTTTTCGTTCTATCAATTATTTCGAAGTAAAATTTCATTTTCTAAGTTGTTTTTGAAAGTAAAAGATGTGAAGTTGTGGTAACAAAAAATATTAATATTAAAAAAAAAAATAATTAAAAAGTACGGTAAGTCCTGTGTATATGGATATTGTAATTGCTGTGTGGTTTCCCATTATTTTCTGTCTTTATTTCAGAAGGAAGGGATAAAATGGAAAGGATTACGTCAAAAACAAAATAGGAATTGTTTCAAAGTTCACAAAGCTAGACACTTCCGAACAATATCCTACAATATTTTTTTTAATTTATTGATTTGTTTTTATGAATTTTTAATACGTTTTATGATTTACTTAATTTAACCATTATTTTTATAATAAACATGCTTTGAGAATAAACCAGTGGAAATGTTAGTTCCATTCATCTCATTATAGATCCTAATAGGATAATATTAATACCCATCCCACCTTCGCTTACAATGTTGGAAGAGTCGGACACATCCGACCTTCGTTTACAATGTTGGTGGAGTCGGACGCATCTCACATTCGCTTACATTGTCGGTCGATTTCGGACTCATATGACGGCCTTGATCATCACCTCAAGTGATAGAAAAATATTCTTACCGCCCACCTAATCCACAGTGTTGTTTATTGATAACCTGCTTTTATTTATTAGGTGTTTACATTTTTTTAAGTATAGTGAAATATTGAGTATTTAATGAGAACCCTGAGGCTGATGCTGCGAAATTAAATATTTAAAATCTGATTCTATTTTCGTCAAAAACAAGCGAACGTCTCCTCTTACCGAAATATTAAGACGGTTTCTTTCTTTGTTCATTATGTGGTTAACAGCACTAACCACATAATGATCTTCATCATATTTTATTTCTAATAGTTCTTCTTGATACTTTGTATCAGCTTCCTTAGCATTAGCTGTAAATGGATTTTTCATCCATTGGTACTCCTTTAAGTTCAAAATGTCTTCAAATCGTTTTTTTTTCATGTTTTTTCACTAAGATGGCTGCAAAACTTATCAATATCCTTTGAAGTTAATTCATCTTTTATAGATGATAATTTAGGAAACTGACAAAGCTCTCCTTTTAACAGATTATTACGGAAAAGTTCCAGTTTGTCAATAAATAATGACACAATACTTTGGCTGCTTATTAGACTTTTATTTGTGTCTTGGAGTTGTAAATCTAGATGGAGGTAGATTTTGTATGTGATTTACCATTAAAGGTGTCCCTCTATCAAATACAACAAACAACTTCAAATAACCTATCTACTCAATACATCGTCCGTGTGTGTAAATAGTAAACAATGAATTTGCGTTATAACAGCACGTTGTCTTTTAAATAAAACTAGATTCAACAATATAGTTAAAATCTATAATATACTTAGGAAAATCCTACCGCCCACCAAAAAATCCGTATCGCCCACTAGGGTAGTGACCAGTTTGACTATCGCTGGCCTAGACCATCGCTGTGTAATTGTAAGTATACGGGCTTCGGATGGAAGATGTATGGGCAAAAAAATCCACTGGGCACTTACTCTCAATTTTGTTATGCCCACCACTGTTCCACGTGTCCGCACAACACTTTGGGATAAAAGTATGTTTAAAAACTTTTAAAAACAACAGAACATGCGCTTTTTTCAAGAATTAAATATTTGATAAAATATTATTATTCAATTCATATAAAACAATTTTTAATAATGCTTTAATGTATATAATAACAAATAATAAATTCATCAATAACTTATTCCGACCATAAAAATGTACAGTACTGTTTTGTTTTCTCTCACACACACAATGCATTTTAATGCATTTGCATTTTTTATTGAATCTCTCTCTCTCTCTGAATATATATATGCATCAATGGTGTCCAACCCATTTACGGCAGTGATGCTCATATTACTTGCATTGATATTTGTATATTACTCTCCCGCCTATACTAAACAAACGGCAGATCTAAATTGAGAGAGCATATGTGTGGTTTGTTTTCACGAAAACGTAAATGGCAACACTGATTTACGGTAGTTGTAAGGCAGGCACGGACAAAGCGTTAAAAATTCTGTTCGCACTCGGACGTTTGCTGAAAAACAGCCTTCTATGGGTATGGGTGCAGTTGTCATGGCTTGCATAATCAACTTCATTGTCGGTACATTTGAACGTTTATATTTCTATTTTCAAACTAAGTGCCTGTAATTCGGTAAATAATTTTTCACAAATAAAGGTTTTTATTTCACAACGATAGTAGAACATTGGCCTGTTGATCAACTATATTTACCAGAACAGCAACAACAACATTTATTATTATACATTCATTTATCCTCCAGCCTCCCCTACTCCAGAGATTTAATACCGGTGGTGTACATCGTGACTCTATGTGGCTCATTAATAAAGTATTTTTGTGTAATTGTAAAAGTATTTTAAGTGGGAGCTCTTCATCTGCTGCTGCGTCGTCGGTAGTGGAGCAGAGAGCAGAATGGAATCCCTTCATTTCAATGGGAGAAGGTACTAAATAAGTATCTGTTGATACTGTTGTTCTAGTTGTCGTTGTTATTGCTGCTACTGCTGTTGTGGTTATAAAACAATTTTGTTAATTACTCCCTTTTACAATTCATTATTTTTTCAAGTGCTTTAAGGAGGGATATAATCCAAGCAGGCAGATGAAAACTTAGGTCGGTGGGCAAAGGGCGTGGACCACCACGAAACCATTGGAAATTTTGCAAATTGAAAAATGTTACAAATGTTTTTTTTTTTTTGACCAGTCGAAGTCAAAGATTAAATATAAGACGCAAGTGGCGTAAATTAATCGTAATTAATTATCTGTTAGATTGCAATCATGATGAGTATCAGCACATTGAAAAATAAAGAGTCCCTCGGTATATAACCGCAGACACTATTAGACAAAGGGCTTTATTTATGTAAGGTTTTAATTGGTGTAATAAATCATTGATTGACCCTGAATATATTTACTCATTAAAATTATTATATACTGCCATATTATACCCTACACAACTACTACCGACAATGAACTTTCTGTGGGTCTATATGCCGAACCTGGGCGATATAAGTAGAACCCTCTTGACCGATTAGAGGTGAACAGCTGTCATATTTTCCGAATAGTATTTTCACACAAAAGTCTTGGTCAATTGGAACCGCTTAATATCAACCGATCTTTTGCCAAAACTGTCACCCTTACGCTTGGCCAGATCCCATGTGAAATTTCGTTATTAGGACCATAACTTCGGCCTCTGGAGCGACCAGAAAATCCAACAAAAATGAAGTTTTTGGTAAATTTCTTCGCCAAAAAATCAGATCCATTCAATCAGATCCATACATACATATATTTTTTACTTTATTAGATGTGATTACTTAATGAATAATAATAAATATCGATATTTCATGATATCTACCACAAAAAATAAAAATCCAAAATTCTTAGACATATTCCTGATTTAAAAAAAAGTTTTCTCATAAGGAACTAGAAAAAATTGCATTAATATTAGAAGCACAAGTATTTGTAAATACTTTCATGTATAATCACATAAAACAGCAGTGAGAACTGCGTCTTCTTTTGTTTGTGTGAATGTGTAAAATATCGTGGTTGAGCACACTTAAAAAAAAACTTTGTATTTCTATTAAATATAGCTATTTTTTCAAATATCATCCAAGGCGTGGATTAAAAAAAATATTTTTTCAAAAACCATGGATTTTTATAAAAAAAATAGCGCAATATGATGAAATACTATATATGACTGAAATAGTTGATGAAATACTAAATCAATTTGTGTATCTGTTCCAAATACATGGTGAAAATTTCCTAGAACTTAAGGCAGAATATTTCAATACGTTTAAGGCGACTCATTTGAAAAACCTAACCACATTGCGTTGCAATCATATGTTTATTGGCGAACAAGATTTATAAGATTCAGCAAAGAATGTCCAAAATTACAACAACTGAAAATACATGGCTGTTTTAATGCGAATCATCGAGAACTGCGAATTGTTCACGATGTACCAGGGTGCGCGAAATTTCGCTCGCGAATGAATGAAAATACATTCTTTTCGTTTTGTGCTCATTATACCCTACACAACTATGTTGTCAGGGTATTATAGCTTTGTGCAGCCCCAAAAGTTTGTAACGCCGCGAAATATTGGTCCTAGACCCACCTTTAAGTATACCGATCGTCATATCTCGATTAGCTGAGTCGATCTAGACATGTGTGTCCGTCCGTCTGTCCATTATAATTTGTAAACACGATACAGTTATGGACCAATCTTCACGAAATTTTGCATGTAGGATGGGTTCTGGCCAATGAAGACCCCTATTGTTTTTGATAAAGATCGGTTAATATTTAGGGGATGAAATTGACCAAATACTAAATTTTTGTCGGTTTTTCTGGTCGCTTCAGAGGCTGCAGTTATGGTCCGAACACCGTGAAATTTTACATGGAGAAGGGGATAGGGCCTAAGAATAAGCATGCCTGTTTTGATAAAGATCGGTCAATATTTAGCGGGTCAAATGGACCCTGACTTTTGTGTGAGAAATTACAAATTTTTCTGCTCCTGAAGGACATATAAACGAGAAGTTGATAGTATATCCAAGATGAGTTGTTGACCTTCAAATTGATACCAACTATATGGCTGTATGTACTCCGATGCGGGAGTTATACCTAATTAATTAAAGGTGACTATGTGCATATTATTATTACTCCATTAGAGGACGGAAATCTCGCGCTGATCACTTTGAAATTGTACATGAAGTTCCGATTATGGTCAAGGACGACGCTTATAAATTTCAGTGAAGTTGAGATTTCATTCAGGGCGTACAATGAACCGAAAACTTTAATTTTGCCACATTTTCTAGTCGCTCTAGAGGCAATTATTATATACAGAACATCACATATTTTACAAGGTGAAGGGGATCTGACCAACTACTTAGAGCGGTTGTTTAGATGATGATAGGTCAATTTTCCGAGTGTCAAATCAACCAAAACCTAAAGTGACCAATTTTTTATTGGTCATTTTATTTTTATTTATTTTATTGTAAAAAATTCACTTCAAGAAAAAACATTTTGGAAAATATGCAAGACTTAGAAAGAGGAGTTGTTGATCTATAATCGGTAAAAAGGGTGCAAATATCACGAAATATTACCCAGGCTTTTCGTAGTAGTTGTGTAGGGTATCATATGGTCGGCCCCGTCCGACTATACTGCTCCGCTCACTGGGTTTACGAATTAATTTATGGCGATAAATTCTTTACCAAACTAGCATTCGTTAAAGAATGTTCGCACACACATAACAAACGAATGAGAGCACACAACAACGATCGTTCGTGTGGTGGTTGAAATTTTTTCTGACATTCTCTCACGAATGAAAACAAACATTCCCGAATTCCCGCGAATGCTCAAAACAGCAAGTGTTGGACAAGTGTTTTGTTATTTCACACACTTTCTGCTACACGCACACATTAATTCGTGGTGTGTTTACTTTTTTATGATATTATTGTTTGTTGCTGTAGCAGTGTTCGCGAACATTTGTTGTTTTTTTTTTAATTTTTCAAAAGAATGTTCTTCAGCAAGGAATGCTCGCGAATGAATGAATCGACGACGCTTGCAGGGAAGTTTTATCGTTTTTTCGTTCAATGCGAACATTCGCGAGAGTAGCTTATTCATTTATTGTAACTTTATCATTCGCGATAAATTGAAAAAAAAAACATTCGAATACTCGCCGAGCGTATTTTAATCATTCTTCGTACCCTGCGATGTACAATTGCCAATTCTAAAACGAATGCCCGAGTTAAGGAAATTTTCATTTTCAAAATCCATAGATTATCCAATGAATGTGGGTCGTTTCGTCAAGGTAATGCAACAACTGGAAGTTCAATATTACGAATTGAAATCGAGATTTGTGCCACTTGAAGAGCAATCAGCACTACTTGAATGGAGTGGGCACGAGGAGCAGCATAATAATCGCCTGGAGGAAATGCAGATATATGGACCATTTCAAAGTGCCTATCAGAATTTAAATTTACACACATATCTGTGGATGTTGGACAAGCTGCATATGTTGAGTCTTACGGTATCGGATAGTGTGAGTAATACGCATATTAAATTTTAGATTTACCCAACTCAGAGATATTGAAAAGTTTGCAATTTTCCAGAATTTACGTGAATTATCATTTGTTTGGTGTAAAGTATTATCTTATTCATTATTACTTCGTTTCGCCAACACTCAAATCGATAGACATTGATGCATTTCATTCGTTTGAATTTCGTTCGTCTTATATTTCATTTGTAAATGTAAAATTTATTTTTAAATAAATAAAAATATTCATTTAAAAATCCACGCCTTGTTTAGGTCTTTGAAAAATATGCTTTATTCACTCGTTGTTTTGGTATATGAGAAAATATTTTTTATTCAAGCTTAAGATTATCCTGTTCCTTGGAAAAAATAATCATTAAGTGAACTCATAATAGTTTTTCTATCAGATGTGGGATAAAGCGATACTCCAAATATAAACCATTCGTGCTTCAATAAAAATATATATATTTTTTAATTTCTTAACAGTACAAAATTATATTTCTTATCGTAAGGTTGCTCTTCTTCGTTCTCAATTATGAAAGGATATAGCAACCATGTTTCCTTCAAATGTTTCCGTAATTGTCGGAGAGGTATAAAAATGACTAAGTAACTTATGAAAAAAGTAAATATTTAATTATTTTTAACTCTTTTGATACACCCTGTACACAACTTACCCAGTGTAAAACCACACATTTGTATTTTACGTATCGCTTGTGGAAATCGTTCATGGTCTATTAGACTAGAAATAACATCTTCACCGTGTTGAGGTATAAACATCAGTAATCTAAGATGGGGATTTATTGAAAACATATCAAACCAGAAGCCAATTATTCGATTTGTGAATCCGCCGTAACAGAGAACCTTCACATTTTTAACATTGGTGACTACTGCAGAGACAAGCGGCGGCTGATTGAGATCAGAAGAAAAATTCACCAGTTGTCGTATTATTAGATCGCACAGTAGTGGCAGCTCTTCTAATATTCGAATCAGATAATTCCATTGGTCGGGTAGAAACAGATTCAGCGAAAGCTTCTTTAAATTTGTCAATTCGAGCAAAGTATCCAAGACCAACGTTTGATCACCCATATCCAGGGTTTGCAAGTAATGGCTAGCCGAAAGCGAAGCCGGTTTTATGAAACGGAAAGAAAAGTTGAAACCGCTTGATGAACCCAATGATAAGTTTTCCAGGGCAGAGTTTTCAACAAACTGCAAGGGGAATTTCTGAAAATCAATCCCATCCATGCTTAGGGTTTGTATACGCGATGACATTTGTAATTGTTCGAATTCCTTGATGCAAACGAAGGTAACACCCGATGTTGTGAATTGCCTTAACGGTGGCTGGGAATTTTCATGCAATAACTGTTGCAAATTATCCATTGTCAGGCCAGAACAATTGATTAGATGCAATACGGAAAGAGCTGGTGGTAATTTAAGATTTGGGATTTCCACGAATTCAGTGTTGAAAAGTGTCAATTGGTTTAGATTTTTGAGGTCCAAAATTTCACGTGGCATTTCATTTCCAATGTGTAAGTTGATGCTTAACACCTGCAAATTTGCAAATTGGCTCACAAATGACAGCATTATGGAATCATATGATAAAGCGGTTATTTTTAATTGTTTCAATCTTAGAGGTGAGTCAAGTTGCAGTTGTATAGCATTTGTATGTGGTGTGGCAATTCCACACATTTCAAAAATCTCCAAGGGTAGTTGGTTCAAAAGTCGACAAACATCTGTCAATTTTATTTTTCCCTTCAATCCTCCAATGTTCAAACTTAGCGTTTTCAGTTTTACAGATCCTAATAATGCATTGATTATTTTGTCTACCTTGTTGCTCTTATTGCCATCGGAAGTCGTAAATCGATTTGCAACCACCTCAAGATCTTCTAGATTCGGTACGCTAATTGGTAGCGCAGACAAATATTCAATGGGAATATCATCGTACATTCTAATTCGAAACTGTTAAATGTTTTTGAAATAGTCCATGGGTACTCTGATGTCGGAATATAATTCATACACTTTTGGTCCATAAAATTGCAAAAATATCAAAAGATCGCTTTCAGTGGGTAATAAACGGCGATCTGCATCCGTTTCATTGGAGACGATGAATTTGTTAAGCGTATTTATGATTTTTTATTGCTCATAATTTATCCGCCATATATAATCGATTAATATTTGTCGTAGATTTTCATTGGTCTGTGCCAGCCTCAGCTGATCCGTAAAGTCTAAAAATGTATAAATATGAATCATCACATCACAGTTCGATGTAAGTTCAGCTCCGATGATGTCATTGTGACTTTTCAAAATATTCCGACTTCTTTGAATGTCTAGCGTACACTGATGCAACGGAGCTAATAAATGTGATGCCACTAAAATGCAATATATATACAGAGAGAGAGAGAGATAGAGCGTCGGAAAACACTCGCATTTCCATAATCAAATCTGCTTATTTTAGTTGAAACAGATATTGAGTTTTTTAATTACTTTCAGACCAAAAATAGCTGATGCGTATATCCTCCACCATGGCATGGAGGGTATATTAAGTATGAAATACATTGCAGTATTAATTTTCGAGCCTTTCTTCCTTAGCAGGCTGGAGACAGAACATTTATTCCATAAGCCGAGCTTAACAAGATTTGAAGACGAATCGGTCTTGTGCTCAGTTTTTCCAATCTGAAAGACCATGTTTCGATATGTTATCTTCCAATTTATCGAATTTGTGGCCTTCCCCTTTTTCATGAACCATTAGTTGGCTCGTTTTTATATCCTTTTCAGCTAGGCATCCTTATTCATTCGCACAACATGGTCTAGCAACCGCAGTCGCTGCAGCTCGGTACGTCTGATCAGATCAGCCTATAGATCTTTCGAAGAATTTTCCCCTCAAAGCAAGTACCTAAGCTTCAGACCCATACACCAGCACTGTCAATATCAGCGTCTTGTAGGGAGTGAGTTTGGTCTGACGAGTGATAGCGTTGTTGCTGATTGGCTCACCCTTCTATTGGCCAACACTATCCTTCCCCATATTTCAAAACTGATGTCATTTGTTTTGTTTATGGCGATGCCGATACGAACTAACCGCCTCCGCCCTCCGTGTGTTGTAAACACGTATTTTCTGAATTTATTATATTTTATAGAGTTCTTTTGTCTATAGTCTGGTCAGGTCTAAAATTTTTAATGGATATCTTTTCAGGGACCAGCCGAGCGTAAATTTTTTTAAATAATAAATATTTTTTTTTAGGAACCAGCAGAACGTGGATCTTTTAAATATTTTTTCAGGAACCAGCAGAGCGTAGATTTTTTAAAGACGATTTTTTTCAGAGACCAGCACGGGTTGATTTTTTAAAGAATATTTTTTTTCGATGGTCAGAAGAACGTAGATTTTTTAAAGAATATTTTTTTCGGTGGCCAGAAGAGCGTAGATTTTTTAAAGAGCCAACAGAGCATAGCTGCTTTCAATAGCACTTTTTCAGAGATTTTAAATAATATTTTTGAAATAATACTTTTTTAAAATAGCAGCACTATGGATGATATCAAAAATGTTAATACAATTTAATAATTTAAAAAATTTACCTTGGGTATCGTTATTCTGAAAATAAAATAAAAGCAACGAATTAATTATTTTCGCTGTTGCATACTATTGGTGAGCTATATTAGAAGGGTCGAAAAATTGCTGTGACTATTTGTGTGGCTGGTACCAGCAGAAGTGGGCCCATATAAGTAATAAATGTATATATGTATAAATATTTATCGGAGACCCCAGAAAGTAAAAAAGGGGTAAAAAATCCTGTTTTTATGCATATAAATCCAAAACGGAAAGTACCCTCTAGTATCGGAGAAAATGCGGTCGTAGAATCTATTTCCGTGGGAAACAAATAAACTCTGATACATTTTGGTCGAATTTCCCTGTGACTTCTGTTATATTGACCTATATTATTAGCGCATGGTAGGGTGAAACATGTGTATAAAATCCGCAAAACACTGCAATTTAGAGGGCAAAGTTATATGGACATATAAAGCCGGACCAATATTGATAACATTGTGTAGGAATTAGCGAATATTTGGTGGTTTCATTATATGCCTTATTAACAACGGATATAGCTCAAATTCCAAAATAATATTTTAGTTTTGTATTCCATTACCTTCCTTCACGCCAAATATTAAATCGTTAGTTGGTTTTATATAGGGGCTAGAACTAAATACGGACCGCTATAGTTCATTCTCAAACCTAATGTTCTAGTTTTTTTAGGTCGATATCCTCTGAAGAAATTATGATTACAACAGATGGCTAAATCGACTAAATCATCTTTGAATTCCATACTATTTAGGGTAGAAACTGACAATTTCGCACTTAAGAACCCCAAAATTGCGAAAATGGGATGTACCGTTATATGGGGACTACCAGAAAAAGTGGATTGATATTTATAATTTTTAGTGGAGAATATTAGTACCCAATAAGAACTCATTGTACAAATTTCATCGAATTTGGTTAAAATGCGCACTCATGAACCCCAAAATACAAACGGAAAAATAAAATTAATATACCCTCCATACTATGGTTGAGGGTATAAAAATTATCAATACTGGTCCTTGTAAGGATATCACCCAATTATTCGGTATTTTAAGTTTTTTCGTAAAACTTTTCAAAAGCATTGGCTGCAATATATTTTTGAGTCCCTGTGAGTGGCAAACAATTTTTGGTCCATGATTCGGTACGGTCCCCATATAACGGTAATCAATTTTCGGTATTTTGAACATCTGAGTATCCATTAAATGGTGGAGGGTATAAAAAAGTTTTTCAACCGAATTGGCTCGAACTTTTGCTATAGCTTTCATGTTTTAACATAGCTCTCATATAAACAAGTTTCGCGTTCTCACTTCATAGAAAATCTTCATTGATTTCAAGGTGATACAAAGTCGGCATTAACTTCAACATCATTGTCATCAGTATCCTCTTTTTCTTCTACTGGAACAGATAAAATACGCATCGATCTTCTTCCGTGGAAGTTATTTGTTGTTGCTTCAAGTAATATTTCATCGACATCTTCATTCCTTCGAATTAGGAATCATAAATGCTGCTGCCGTATGTATTTATAGCCAACTGTTTTTATTGATTTGACGTAGTTGAAAAGTTCCAATGACTCTCTACTTAGGTACATATTATATGATAAGGTTTGGAGCATTTATCACATTCAACATAATCATCTTTTCCTTCATTTATATCAAGTTTACAGTGAGCACAAACTATATTTCATGCTTCTACGGCCAGTATTTGATGGTATTTTATTAATTATTATAAAAGTTTAAAATAAAAATTTTAGTTTGAATAATTTTGTTTTTTTTATTGTTTTATTTGAAATTTTTATTTTGTATTATAATAAAAATCTTTGCATACTTTTAGGAACATGTATATGCAAATATTCCTTACATAAGATTAAAATTCAAAAGTTATAAATTTAAAGTTTTTTAAAGCATACTCTTAGGCCGACATTTGATTAACAAATCTAGATTAAGATGGCTAATTGTTAATGCACAGTTTAGGGATGAAAGTGTAAAAAACGATTTTTTACTTTTCTCTTTTTTTTAGCACAATGCTTCACACTTGACATTTAGTATAAACTTCATATTGTGTTACACTGCGCACTCTCTCACTATTTTTGTGCGTTTTTCTTATGCTTTCAACATTTGTTTTAATACCAGTAAATGTTTTGGTTAAAATGCACTTATTAACACTAGAATATAGTAACCAATTTCATTAGTTGCACTAGCAATCATATAATTGTATATTTATTAACTTTTTAGTGTTCAAATCTTTTCAAAACCGTCACAATTTGCTTATTTATTGGAGCTAGGAAAAACACGTCCGATCGCTTTATCTCCTTCTTCTTCTATATATCTTCTATATATATAATATACTATAAGACTAATAAAAGCGTATTTTCTCCCCCGTGGTATGGAGGGTATACTAATGTTGTCATTCCGTTTGAAAGTAGTGGAGCGTAAAAAGAATATTTTATTCAAGGCCTATTAAAGCCTAGTTTTTTTTAAGAATATTTTTTCAGAGATTAGCAGAGCGAACATCTTAGAAATAACCTTTTTCAGGCACCAAAAGAGCGTAGAATTATTAAAGAATATTTTTTTCAGGGACCAGCAGAGCTTTGATTTTTATATCCTACACAATTATGTTCTCAGAGTATTATAGCTTTGTACAGCACCAAGAGTTTGTAACGCCTCAAAATACTGGTCCTAGACCCACCTTTAAATATACCGATCATATCTCATATCTCAACTAGCTGAGCCGATCTAGACATGTGTGTCCCTCAGTCTGTCCATTATAATTCGTGAACACGATACAGGCCACTGTTACGGACCAATCGTCAAGAAATTTTGAATGTAGCAACGGTTCTGGCCAGAGAAGAACCCTATTGTTTTTGGTAATGGTGGGTTAGTATTTAGGGGATGAAATGGACAAAAAACGTTATTTCTGTCTGATTTTCTAGTCGCTCTAGAGGCCACTATTATGACCCGAACACCAGGAATGGAATCTGACCAAAGAATAAGATGATCGTTATTCTGAAAATATAAAAAAATAATTTATACAACACCAGTGAGCGGAGCAGTATAGTCGGACGAGCCGACCATACGATACTCTACACAACTACCACGGAACTCTTTCTTTCTGCGGATGTTTATTTCGAGCCTGGGCAATATTTCGTTGTATTTGCACCCTCTTCCTTATACGGGCATACAGCCCTGCTAATTACTTATCGAGATTCCCTTCACCGTGGGTTGTGTTGGGCTTGGGGCCTATAGATCGACTCGAAAAAACACAAAAAATTAAGTTTTCTGTCCATTTCATCTCAAATTTTGTATGTGTTCATGGGCGAAATTTATAGGCATTGTCATTGACCTTAATGGGAACCACTTGGAAAATTTTGTATTTTTGCCTCTAATGTTAACAGGTTACTAATATCTGAATACGTAAGCATAATTGGTATGCATACCAATATAATTGGTATGCGAAATTTAAATCAAACGGGGTTTCATTCCAAATGTCGGTCATTCTTATGGTGGAGGTACCAGGAGAAGTGGACCAATAATCTCATTATCAAACTAGATAAAAGTTTGGAATAAATATAAATACAATATATAAGCCAGTTTTGCGGAAATATGCGACACATCTGCAGATTTCCTCTGTTTTGCATCTAAGAAACTAAGTCTCCCGGTCGCAGTAATAATGTCTGGAAGGTTCCTTTCCTTTATACGATGAGATGGGAAATTTTCTGATGTGGATGTTGGTATTTCTTATGGAATTATAAGTTCCCCTACTATTTGGCCAATCAGATTGAACTTTCGGGCCACTATATACTCATTGTGTTGTTAAAAAAAAATCCACTTGAATAATAGGTGATTCTGATATATTTTTTAATAAATAGGTATCTTTGACCTGCTAAATGTTCATTTGAACATCTTATTCGTGGGAAATATATCTTCCATAGTGCAAGATTTCCTTGCCTTCTAGAGCTATTGGAAATACAGACAAAAGTGTTTGGGTCCATTTGATACCGTTAACATTAATCCATATATAGAGATAGACACATGGTTCCTTTTGAGAATATGCATAGAATCACTTTCTAAGTCGATTTATGCATGTCCGTCCGTCTGTCCATGTTAATTTGTAAACAAAGTACAGGTCGCATTTATGATCCGAATTGGATGAAAGTTGGCATAGGTCACTTATTTGGCCCAAGGACGAACCCTATTGAAATTGGGAAAAATCGGTTCAGATTTAGTTATAGCTCCCATATATATTTTCGTCCGATTTTCAGTAAATGGTGTATCAAAGCTCCAAAATATGGCCTATTGACACAAAATTTTGCACAACGTACTGAAGTTAGTGACATCGGTTCAGATTTATATATAGCTCCCGTATATAATTTCGTCCGAATTTCAGTTAATGTTGCACCAAAGACCGAAAATATGTCCGATTGGCACAACATTTTGCAGAACGTTCTGAAGTTAATATAACCAAGGTGTGGAAAGTTTCGCTGAAATCGGTTCAGATTTAGATATAGCTCCCAAATATAGTTTCATCCGATTTTAAGTAAATGGGGCACCAAAACTCCAAAATATGACCGATTGGCACTACGTTTTTTCAGAATGTTCAGATGTTAGTATGGAAAGATATACCTCCAATATATAGTTTCGTCTGATTTTCAGTTAATGGTCCACCACAGCTCCAAAATAATGAAGTTAGTATAACCTAACGTGTGAAAAGTTTCGTTGAAATCGGTTCTGATTTTGTTATAACGTATATATATAATCGTCCGATTTTATGTCAATAACCAGTGAGCGGAGCAGTATAGTCGGACGGGGCCGACCATACGATACCCTACACAACTACCATAGAACTCTATCATTCTGCAGATTTTTATTCCGAGCCTGGGTAATATTTCGTGATAGTTTCACCCTCTTTCCCGATTAGAGGTCAACAGCACCTCTTCCTTCCACTGACATATTTTCCGAATAATACCAATATTCAGTACAGCCCTTCTAATTACTTTCCCACATTCCCGTGGGTTGTGTTGTGATGTTCGGCTTATTATTGTAGCCTATAGATCGAATCGAAAAAAAACACAAAAAATAAGTTGTCGGTCCACTTCATCCCAAAATTATTATCTGATCATCACTGAAAATTATAGGCGTTGTCCTTGACCATTGGAACCTCATGGAACATTTCAAAGCGATCAGCGCTATATTTCCGCCCCCTAGTGTGGTAATGGTTTATTAAATAACATCTGAATTCGTAAAAACCTGTAAATATTTACGTATAACTCCCACATCCGAGTACATACGACAATATAATTAGTATCAATTTAAAGGTCAATCACTCCTCTTGGATATACAATCAACTTCTGGGCTCTATGTCCTTTTGTAATTTTTCACACAAAAGTAAGGGTCCATTTGACCCGCTAAATATTGACCAATCTTTATCAAAACAGGCATACTTGTTCTTTGGCCCAATCCCCTTCTAAATGCAAAAATTCGAGATGTTTGGGTCATCATTGCGGCTCCTGGAGCGACCAGAAAAACCGACAAAAATTAAGTATTTGGTCCATTTCATCCTCTAAATATTAACCGATCTTTACCAAAAACAATAGGGGTCTTCATTGGGCCAAACCCTTCCTACGTGCAAAATTTCGTGAAGATTGGTCCATAACTGTGGCCTGTATCGTGTTTACAAATTATAATGGACAGACGGACGGACGGACGGACACACATGTCTAGATCGACTCAGCTAGTCGAGATATGACGATCGGTATACTTAAAGGTGGGTCTAGGACCAATATTTCGCGGCGTTACAAACTCTTGGGGCTGCACAAAGCTATAATACCCTGACAACATAGTTGTGTATGGTATAAAAACAAAAAAAGAACGAACCAGTGAGCGGAGCAGTATAGTCGGACGGGGCCGATCATACGATACCCTACACAACTACCACGGAATTCAAATTTTCTGCGGATAATTATTCCGAGTCTGGGAAATATTTCGTGATATTTGCATCCTCTTGCCCGATTAGAGGTAAACAGCACCTCTTCATCACACTGACATATTTTCCGAATATTACGAGTATTCAGTACAGATTCCATTCGCCGTGGGTTGTGTTGTGATGTTCGGCTTTCATTTGTGGTCTATAGATCGACTCGAAAATAATACAAAAAAATAAGTTTTCGGTCCAATTCATCCCAAAATTATTATCTGATCATCACCGAAAATTATAGGCGTTGTCCTTGACCATAACTGGAACCTCATGGAAGATTTCAAATCGATCAGCGCTACAGTTCCGCTCTCTAGAGTCTAATGGGTTACAAATTAATATACGAATAAGGAGATACCTGTAAATATTTAGGTGTAACTCCCACATCCGAGCACATACAACAATATAATTGGTATTAATTTACAGATCAACCACTCCTCTTGGATATAATATCAACTTCTCGGGTCTATGTCCTTCAGGGGTAAATATATACGCTATAGTCAGGGACCATTTGACCCGCTAAAATTTCACGATGTTCGGACCATAACTGTGGCCTCTGGAGCGACCAGAAAAACCGACAAAAATTTAGTATTTGGTCCATTTCATCACCTAAACATTAACCGATCTTTCCAAAAACAATAGGGGTCTTCATTGGCCAGAACCCATCCTACATGCAAAATTTCGTGAAGATTGGTCCATAACTGTGGCCTGTATCGTGTTTACAAATTATAATGGACAGACGGACGAACACACATGTCTAGATCGACTCAGCTAGTTTAGATATGACGATCGGTATAGTTAAAGGTGGGTCTAGGACCAATATTTCGCGGCGTTACAAACTTTTGGGGCTGCACAAAGC
The DNA here is from genome assembly GCF_032173495.1 of Musca vetustissima. Classification (NCBI taxonomy): domain Eukaryota; kingdom Metazoa; phylum Arthropoda; class Insecta; order Diptera; family Muscidae; genus Musca; species Musca vetustissima. The sequence continues at coordinate 108,944 of NW_026877525.1, forward strand.
TATAATACCCTGACAACATAGTTGTGTAGGGTATAAAAATTATGCCAAAAATCGAACGAATTTTAAAAATTATAGTTAATAAAGGTTGAATTTTTTTAAAAAAGGTTGTCTGTAGGGTATTTGGTATTATTATACACAACTATATTTCAAGTAATCATACACACACTACTAATTCAATAATCAAAAATTTTCAACTTTGTACCCAACGTGTTAACTAACCACATTCAACCGAACCGATGTATGTAGCGTACACGTAACAAAGAAGAAACAAAAGAAAGCTAACAATTGGTCAAACGACGGCTAGTGGCTGACCGTCAGCGTACGTATGTCAACCAACGTAACTATGTACATATAATTATGTATGGTGACAACCAACGTACGTAATAATTTCACTTACTAAATCAAATTATTAAAAACTTTAAATATAAAATTTATTAAAAAATAACCACTCACGTTTTAAAACAATAGCCCAAATTAAATACGAAAACTTTGAACCTTTTTTTCCTTTATTCACTGATCACTTTTTGTCCGTCGGCGATTAAGGGAACCCCCCCATTCTCGATTTTAGTTTTTCAAGATTTTCAATGGGCTGGTAAATCAATACCAATGCTTGTTAAGGTTTGTAACTTTGCACTTATATAATTGAAGATTTAAAAGAGAAGAAAAATAATTTACAAAATTTTGTTGTTATTGTTTTGTTGTTGTTTTTTGTAATTAAAGAAAAGTTCTTATTTTTGATGGCGGACATGATAACTCCTCACTGGAACATCGGAATCCGAAAATTCCAACGGTGTTAGAAAGAGTACATGTCTGGCTCTCGTATGAACTTGACTTCGCTGTAAAATTAACAAAATGGTGGACCTTTGAAAAAATATTTTTGAAAAATCGCCGATTTTTTACCAAAAACCAAGTTAAACAAGTGAAAAAGTGTTAAGTTCGGCCGGGCCGAACTTTGGATATCATCCACCATAGAAATACTGAAAAAAATTTGAAATAAAAATATAGGGAACATACATACAACTACAATTCTACCAATCGATTTTTGTAAACCAAATAGAAATTTCAGCACTTTCAATGGGGATTTTCCCTAAAATCTCAAAACCCCAAAATATTGACATAGTAGGGTGAAACATGTGTATAAAATCCTGCAAATACTCCAATTTATAGGGCAAATTAATAAGAGCATACTAAAGCGGGACCGATAATGACATTATATAAGAGGTTATGCCTAATTAAGGGCCGATATAGCTCAAATTCCAAACTAATAATATAGTTTGAATCCCAATACCATGCATCACGCTAAATTTTAAATATGTAGGATGTTTTATATTGGATCTGGGCCTAAATGCGGGTTGATATAGTTTATTCTCAAACCTCACGTTCTAGTTTTTATGTCAATATCCTCCAATAGAAAAATGATTACAACATATGGCTAAATCGACTAAATCGTTTTAGAAATCCATACTATGCAGGGTATAAACTGAAAATGTCGTCTACAAAATATCCCCCATTCTATGGTGGAATGGAGCTATATGGGGATAACCCCAACACACGGAACAAATTAGCTAACTATTTTAATATACCCTAAAATGGGGTGAATATTAATAATTCTTTGGTAGGGAGATTTGTTAAAAAACGCGCTCATGAACCCCAAAATACCGAAAATTGGGGGGTACCCTTATATCGAGGCTATCAGAAAAAGTTGACCGATGTTTATAATTTTTAGTTTAGAACCCAATGTACCAAATTTCAGCGAATTCGGTTGAAAAACGCGCTCAAGAACCCCAAAATACCGAAAATTGAGGGGTACCCTTATATGGGGGCTATCCGAAAAAATGGACCTATATTAATATTTAATTTGCCACCCAATAAGAACTCAAATTACCAAATTTCAGCGAATTCGGTTGAAAAACAAGATCAATAACCTCAAAATACCGAAAATTGGGGGGTACCCTTATATGGGACTCTATGCTAATTTTTGGTGATCTATCTCAATTCGTTTAGACGTAGAGTGATTACAACAGACGGACATGCTTAAATCGTAATATAATTTTACGCTGATCAAGAATATATATACTTTATAGGGTCGGAAATGATTATTTCGATGAATTACAAACGGAAAAACAAAATTAATAAACCCTCCATACTATGGTGGAGAGTATAAAAAAGGAAGATCTTCACCGATTGGATTTATCCTAGTTCATACGATAGCTATACACTCACAGAGAAACGTGTAAAAATTTAAAATCGATTGGTTTTTGAGTTATCGTGAGTTATCGATTAGTTTTTGAGTTATCGTGCCCGCCATTCGCAAAAATTTTTTTAGAGAAAAACGCGTTTAAAGTTTGAGAAGCCCTTCAGCCGTCACTTGATGCTGACACAATAAATCGGCTATATCTTCAATAGTTCTTGTGATTTTCACTTAAAATTTTGTAGGGACGTTCACTAATTAGAGTAGATTCGAATTATATCCAAAATTTTTTGACCCCGAGAATGGGGGGTCCACTTAATTTATTGTTATTTTTTTTAGTTGATAAATATGATATTGATGTGTATAGAGATGACGAAGTATGGGGATGATGATATTGTGTTGTTGTTTTTTGCTGTTGAAAAATGCAAACGAAAATAATAATTAGAAATTCGCTTAGAAAGCTCGAATCCGGTTGTTATTATTTTTTCACGAGCTCACAAAAGACCTACCTAGTTCATGAAGATGACATTGATGTGTACAGAGATAACAAGTTATGGGGATGATGATATTATGTTGTTGTTTTTGCTGTTGAAAAATGCAAACGAAAATAACAATTAGAAATTCTCTTCCAAAGCTTGAATCCGGTTCGATTGGACCAAAATGTTGACGCCGAAATTGCCTGCAAATAGAGAAATAAAACACGATCGTTTAGATTTAGATTTAAATTAAAACAAAAGCAGTTACTTTATTAAGGATAATAGTTGAGTGGAAAAATAGAGACAGACCGATTGCTTGTTGATTGGTAAGCCAACGAAAAGATAGTGTCAACAATAATGATCAAATGTGGCGTCGGCGCCAATTCCATACACGCTAGAATCTGCCATTTGATATTTCAATATTGTAATATTAAGGAGTATGCAGATTGCAACGAATATGGATTTTAATCAGAAAGAATTTTGTTGATAAATGGAGCAATACCTACCAACATGATAAATTTCAGGAACTTATTAATGAAATAATTAAAGACAGACAATAATTAACAAAAATTTCATTTCCGGTACAAAAACTTTTTTTATTTTTTAAATTCTAAATAATTGCAATCAGGCCATAAACAATTCCAATCAACTACATCAGCATATTTCCAATCAGCTCATAATATTTTCCAGCGACTTAAAAAAAATAACCAAAATTGCAAGTTAATCAATTTTAGCTAAGTAAGCATTATTATAAAAATGTAAAGGTTTCATTTAAAAATTAAATAAAGAATAAAGTGAGTCTGATTCTTACACTGAACTTGAACGTTGATTTATTTTTTAAAAAACACTTTGCCTACGGTTGATAATAAAATTCGCGCTATTTTTATACCCTTCACCACACTGTGGTACAGGGTATTATGTCTTTGTGCATATGTTTGTAACAGGCAAAAATAATCGAGATAGACCCATGGTTCCTTTTGAGAATATGCATAGAATCACTTTCTGAGTCGATTTATGCATGTCCGTCCGTCCGTCTGAAGATGTTAAATTGTAAACAAAGTACAGGTCGCATTTATAATCCGATTTGAATGAAATTTGGCACAAGTCACTTATTTAGCCCAAGGACGAACCCTATTGAAATTTGGAAAAAAAACGGTCCAGATTTAGATATAGCTCCCATATATATCATCGTCCGATTTAAGGTAAATGGTGCACCAAAGTCCCCTATATCTTTCGATTTGCACGAAATTTGGCACAGAGTACTGAATTAGGTCCAGAATGATGTGTGCCAAGTTTCGAGAAAATCGGTTCAGATTTAGATATAGCTCCCAAATATATTTTCGTCCGATTTGATGTAAATGATGCACCAAAGTCCCTACATATCATTCGATTTGCATTAAATTTGGCATAGAATACTGAATTAGGTCCAGAATGATGTGTGCCAAGTTTCGAGAAAATCGGTTAAGATTTAGATATAGCTCCCAAATATATTTTCGTCCGATTTGATGTAAATGATGCACCAAAGTCCCTACATATCATTCGATGTGCACGAAATTTGGCATAGAGAACTGAATTAGGTCCAGAATGATGTTTCGAGAAAATCGGGCCAGATTTATATATAGCTTCCATATATATTTTCGTTCGATTTAAGCTAAATGGGTCTCCAAAGTCCCATATATCTTTCGATTTGCACGAAATTTGGCATAGGGTACGGAATTGGGTCCAGAATGATGTGTGCTAAGTTTCGTGAAAATCGGTTCAGATTTAGATATAGCTCCAATATATATTTTCGTTCGATTTAACGTAAATTGTGCACTAAAGAACCAAAGATTGGCCGACCCGCACACAATTGTGTACAATGTACTGAAGTTACCATAACCTTTCGTGTGTCAAGTTTTCTTGAAATAGGTTCAGATTTCCATATAGCTCCTATATATACTTTCGTCCGATTTTAAGTAAATGGTGTACTAAAGACTCATAGCAAAACGGGGGCAAGTTTTCTTGAAATCGGTTCAGATTTAGATATTGCATAGCTTCCATATATAATTTCGACCTTGATATTACCTTTTAAACAGTGAAGCATACCATAGCGTGCGTAAAGTTTGCTTAAAGTCTACTTAAGAAGTATGAAATATGTTGCAGAATGGCATGTGTAAGGATTGATGTTAGTCGGTTTACTTATAGATAAATATCGCATCCATCGAAAAGACGACATCTGTAAAGATACATATGTAGAATATCCCCACAGTGTTGAAGGGTATCATATAGTCGGCCCAGTCTGACTTTATTACGTTCCTTACAGGTTTACCAGTGAATCTCTGCCCCCTTGTCGTTCTGCCCATCATAGAGATTGTAGTTAACAAGAAATGATCTTGAGCCTCCCGTGTTGTTTATGTGTGAGTTGTTGTTTTTGTTTCTTGTTGTTATATTCCCTTTATACCATAAAATGTTCAAGTCGACACAAGTCACTGAGCTTGTGGTTAACATTTGCGGTTTGCAATACCGCTTAGTCGCCTTTTCCTAACTACTTGTTTATATTATTCGTATTTCAAAATATTGTGAAATCGCAAAATGTTATAATGTTGTTGACCATTAATTATTTTTTAGTGAATCCCCTCGTCGTTCTCACCGTCACAGATATTGTAGTTAAGAAGAAATGATCGAGATTTTGGCTTCTAATACAAACAATGGGTGTGTTAATGCTCTTTTGCTTCCGAATACAAAATAGGGGTGTAATGTGGTACCCTATTGCTTCCTAATATAAAAAACTCCCTCATAATTTTTCTCTACAAATTAGACGTGAACATAAACACGTGCTATTTTTTACTCACTGAATCCCCTGCCACCTTGTCGTTCTCCCCATCATGGAGGTTATAGTTAATAGGAAATGATCTTGAGCCTCTCGTGCTGCTTATATGAGAGTTTATGTTTGTGTTTAACACGAGCTAGTGTTTGCCCCAAAATGTTTTTGTTTGTTGTTGTTGTATTCCCTTTAGCCCATAAAATCTTCACATCGCCACAAGTCATTGAGATTGTTGTTAACAATAAATGATTGCGAGCCTCCGATTTGCAGTACCGCATATTGTCACCCTTTCCTAACCACTTGTTGATATTATTTTTATTTCAAAATATTGTGAAATCGCAAAATGTGATAACCGTCGTGAGTAGCACACACAAAATTCTCAAGTTTTTGTAGTACACTGCGCGACAAATTTCATTTTTTTCGATAAATACCGGGAAATTCCAACAAATTATGAAAGAGGGGTAAAAAAGAAGACACGTGTATCGGCATTTTGAAAGTTTACGTCGGGAGGTAACCTAAAATGGCGGGGTAATATTCCCCCTTTTCGAGAATTTTGATAATTTTCGAATTATGATTTCTTGAAATCCTTGCATTTTAGGTATATAGTGTCTTCCGAAATATGTGATAATGTTGTTGACCATTAATTATTTTTTAGTGAATCCCCTCGTCGTTCTCACCGTCAATGATATTGTAGCTTTAAGCCCGTTTTGAATGAGTTTTCAATCACTCCTGGAGAAGGGGACCGAAAATATCCCTTCAATGAGTCGGTTGAGGGTTAAAGTTGCATACCAAAATATTCCTCGATATTTTATCAGTAATATTTCGGAAGACACTATATACCTAAAATGCAAGGATTTCAAGAAATCATAATTCGAAAATGATCAAAATTCTCGAAAGGGGGAATATTACCCCGCCATTTTAGGTTACCTCCCGACTTAAATTTTGAAAACGCCGATACACGTGTCTTTTTTTTACCCCTCTTTCATAATCTGTTAGAATTTCCCGGTATTTATCGAAAAAAATTGAAATTTGTCGCGCAGTGTAATACAAAAACTTGAGAATTTTGTGTGTGCTACTCACGACGGTTAACACATTTTGCGATTTCACAATATTTTGAAATAAAAATAATATCAACAAGTGGTTAGAAAAGGGTGACAATATGCGGTACTGCAAAAATTCTCATCGACCTATACAAAATATCATGGACTATTTCATTATTACTTCATTTCGCCAACACTCAAATCGATAGACATTGATGCATTTCATTCCTTTGAATTTCGTTCGTCTTAGATTTTATTTGTGAATTTAAATATATTTTTAAATAAATAAAAATATTCATTTAAAAATCCACGCCTTGTTTAGGTCTTTGAAAACAAATATTCATTTAAAAATCCTCGCCTTGGTTAGGCCTTTGAGAAAAAATATTCATTTAAAAAATCCTCGCCTTGGTTAGGTCTTTGAAAATAATATAGTTTTTCTACCAGATGTGGGATAAAGGAATCCTCAAAATATAAACCATTCGTGCTTCAATAACAAAATATATATTTGTTTTAATTTCTTAATAGTACAAAATTACATTTTAGATCGAAAGGATACTCTTCATCATATTCATATAAGAAAGCATATTGGGACCATGTTTCCTTCAAATTTTTCCGTAGTTGTCGGAGATCTAAAAATAAAATTAAGAGAGAAGGTAAGTTACGATTTAAATTTGCTGCTCTCAGAGGTATCAAAACGACTAAGTCACTTATGAAAAAATGTATTTTAAATAATATGTGACACTTTTGCTACACCCTGTGTACACTACTTACCTAGTGTAAAACCACAAATTTCTATTTTACGTAACTCTTGTGGGAATCGTTCATTCTCTATTAGACTGGGAATAACATCTTCATAGTCTAGAGGTATATACATCTGTAATATAAGTTGGGGATTCATTGAAAACATGTCAAACCAGAAGTCCATTATCCGCTGTTTGAATCCGATGTCACAGAGAACCTTTAGATTTTTAACCTTGGTGACTACTGCAGAGACAGGCAGCGGCTGACTGAATTCAGAACGATTATTCAACACTTGTCGTATTTTTAGATCGCATAGTAGTGGCAGCTCTTCTAATATTCGAATCAAATAATTCCATTGGCGGGGCAGAAACAGATTCAGCGAAAGATTTTTTAAATTTTTTAATTCGAGCAAAATATCGAAGGGCACATATTGATATCCTAAATCCAATGTATGCAAGCTATGGCAAAACGAAAGCGATACCGGTGTTATGGAATTGTATCTGAAATTGGACTCTGATAAAAAAAATGATAAGTTTTCCAGGGCAGAGTTTTCAACAAACTGCAAGGATAATTCGTGAAAATCAATCCCATCCATGCTTAGGGTTTGTATACGCGATGAAATTTGTAATTGTTCGAATTCCTCGGTGCAAACGAAGATACCACCCGATGTGGAGAATTCCCTTAGCTGTGGCTGAGAATTTTCATGCAATAGCTGTTGCAAATTATCCATTGTCAGGCCAAAACAAAAGGTTAGATGCAATACGGAGAGAGCTGGTGGTAATTTAAGATTTGTGATTTCCACGAATTTTGTATTGTTAAGTGTCAATTCCTTTAGATTTTTGAGGTCCAAAATTTCACGTGGCATTTCATTTCGAATGTGTAAGTTGATGCTTAACACCTGCAAATTTGCAAATTGGCTCACAAATGACAGCATTATGGAATGATATGATAAAGTGGATATTTTTAATTCTTTCAATCTTAGAGGTGAGTCAAGTTGAAGTTGTATAGCATTTGTTTGTGGTTTGGCAATTTCACGCATTTCAAAAATCTCCAAGGGTAGTTGGTTCAAAAGTCGACAAACATCTGTCAATTGTATTTTGTCATTCAATCCACCAATATTCCAACGTAGCGATTTCAATTTTACACATCCTAACAATGCCATGATTATTTTGTCTGCAATGTTGCTTTTATTGCCATCGGAAGTCGTAACTCGATTTGCAACCACCTCAAGATCTTCTAGATTCGGTACGCTAATTGGTAGCGCATACAAATATTCAATGAGAATATCATCGCGCATTTTAATTCGAATCTGTTTAATGTTTTTAAAATAGTCCATGGGTACTACGGCGTTGGAAAATAATTCATACACTTTTGGGCCATACAATTGTAAAAATATCAAAAGATCGCTTTCAGTGAGTGTTAAACGCCGATCCGCATCCGTTTCGTTGGAGGCGATGAATTTCTCACCCCTATTTATGATTTTTAATTTCTCATAATTTATCCGCCATATATAATCGATGAATATTTGTCGTAGATTTTCATTGGTCTGTGCCAGCCTCAGCTTATCCGTAAAGTTTAAAAATTTATAAATGTGAATCATCACATCACAGTTCGATGTAAGTTTAATAAACAGCTCCGATGATGTCATTGTGCCTTTTCAAAATGTTCCGTCTTCGTTGAATGTCTGGCGTACACTAATGCACCAGAGCTAATAAATGTAATGTCATTAAATCACAGTTGAACAGAACAAAGGTATATTTAATAAGGTAGCCGCATCGGCCCAGCGGTTGGTGCAAATAAATGTTAGAATTAAATTGAGAGTAAATGTGTGAGAGCGTAACTGAGAGATAATCGTCAATACCGACTAATGAAAATTGAAAAAAGAGAATACGTCTTTAGCCATTACCGATATCGTACTATTTTGTGCATGAGTGACTCACACACTTTGTTATGCTCTTTCAGTCAGTCGTTGTTTGATAACTAACGAATGAACACATTCTACGTCAGGCATGCTTACCTATATACGCTATCATAAACACGCATTCTCATTTTTTCTCTCTTCGTCAGTCGTTTTTAATAATGAATTCTCAGTTACGCTCAACTACACCCAGCAGCCCGCAGGCCATAACAATTTAATAGCCATCCGAATGTATACTATAATGTCAATAGGAAAAAATTAAATAACGGCGGTTAATAGCATACAACTAGCATCCGATCGATGAATCGAATTGCTATTACATTGTAAAATAAAATCTATACTAGAATTGAAGAACAAAACTAAATATAATAAAATATTGTCATTGTACTTGCTTCTGAATTGGATGGCTTTGTATTGCACCCGATTGTTAATATAGTTTCGTTATTGGGTTTTTCAGCTGGTGTTGTACCGTTATTCATTTCTTGATGCCTTTTCGTTCTATCAATTATTTCGAAGTAAAATTTCATTTTCTAAGTTGTTTTTGAAAGTGAAAAATGTGAAGTTGTGGCAACAAAAAATATTAATATTAAAAAAATTAATTAAAAAGTACGGTATGTCCTGTGTATATGGATATTGTAATTGCTGTGTGGTTTCCCATTATTTTCTGTCTTTATTTCAGAAGTGAGGGATAAAATGGAAAGGATTACGTCAAAAACAAAATAGGAATTGTTTCAAAGTTCACAACGCTAGACACTTCCGAACAATATCCTACAATATTTTTTTTTAATTTATTGATTTGTTTTTATGAATTTTTAATAAGTTTTATGATTTACTTAATTTAAGCATTATTTTTATAATAAACATGCTTTGAGAATAAACCAGTGGAAATTTTAGTTCCATTCATCTCATTATAGATCCTAATAGGATAATATTAATACCCATCCCACCTTCGCTTACAATGTTGGAAGAGTCGGACACATCCGACCTTCGTTTACAATGTTGGTGGAGTCGGACACATCTCACATTCGCTTACATTGTCGATCGATTTCGGACTCATATGACGGCCTAGATCAGGGGATATATTAAGGCGGATTCTTTCTTTGTTCATTATGTGGTTAACAGCACTAACCACATAATGATCTTCATCATATTTTATTTCTAATAGTTTTTCTTGATACTTTGATATTGATACTTAACATTACTTGATACTTAACATTAGCTGTAAATGGATTTTTCATCCATTGGTACTCCTTTAAGCTCAAAATGTCTTCAAATCGTTTTTTCATGTCAGACTTAAGTTCACTAAGGTGGCTGCAAAACATATCAATACCCTTTGAAGTTATTTCATCTTTTATAGGTCATAATTAGACCTCGGATTTTGCATATTTGCATATTTTTTAATAATGAAGATATCGAAATTCTGATTGGACACAAATTCGTTTCAAAGGACTTAGAATTATTTGAAGGGTTCATATTTTTTAATTTTTTGCATATATTGCATATGCACGAGATATGCAAAAAAAAATATGCATATTTGGCATATTTTGCATATTTATACCCTTCACAACACTGTGGTACAGGGTATTATGTCTTTGTGCATATGATTGTAACAGGTAAAAGGAAACGAGATAGACACATGGTTCCTGTCTGTCTGTCCATGTTAAATTGTAAACAAAGTACAGGTCGCATTTATGATCCGAATTGGATGAAATTTGGCATATGTCACTTATTCGGCCCAAGGACGAACCCTATTGAAATTGCGAAAAATCAGTTCAGATTTAGATATAGCTCCCATATATATATTTAACCGATTTAATGTAAACGGTCCCTATATATCTTTCGATTTGCACGAAATTTGGTACAGCCTAATAATTTAGGTCTAGAATGATGTCTGCCAAGTTTCGTGAAAATCGGTCCAGATTTAGATATAGCTCCCATATATAGTTCCGTCCGATTTCATGTAAATGGTGCCCCAAAGACATAGCCCAACGGATGACCTATTTATATTTGTTTGAAGTCGATTGACATACTTTATGGATAGACCTATGTAGATTCACATTTAGATAAATATCACATATTTTTTTCATCCAATTTTATGTTAATAGTTCTGTTTAATATACCCATAGTGGTGAAGGGTATTTGCATATTTTTGTATATTTTAAATATTTTGCATATTTTTTGCATATATTTTGCATATTATTTGCATATTTTTAACATGACCCCAAATATCGATCAATTGGAGCATGAAGCGCCCAAATACAAAATTTGAGTCCAATCGGATAAAGCATAAAAAATATGCAAAAATCCGAGTTCTAATGATAATTCAGGAAACTGACAAAGCTCTCCTTTTAACAGATTATGACGGAAAAGTTCCAGTTTGTCAATAAATAATGACACAATACTTTGGCAGCTTATTTGACTTTTATTTGTGCCTTGGAGTTGTAAATCTAGATGGAGGTAGATTTTGTATGTGATTTACCATGAAAGGTGTCCCTATCTACTCAATACATCGTCCGTGTGTGTAAATAGTAAAAAATTAATTTGCGTTGTAACAGCACGTTGTTTACAGCACGTTGTCTTTTAAATAGAACTAGATTCAATAATATAGTTAAAATCTATAATATACTTAGGAAAATCCTACCGCCCACCAAAAAATCCGTATCGCCCACTAGTGGGCGGTAGGGACAAGTTTGACTATCGCTGGCCTAGACCATCGCTGTGTAATTGTAAGTTGAAACTGTATACATGCTTCGGATGGATCGCTGCTGCATTGTATTTGATCTCAGATGGAAGATGTATGGGCAAAAAAATCCGCTGGGCACTTACCCTCAATTTTGTTATGCCCACCACTGTTCAACGTGTCCGCACAACACTTTGGGATAAAAGTATGTTTAAAAACTTTTAAAAACAACAGAACATGTGCAGTTTTTTTTCAAGAATTAAATATTTGATAAAATATTATTATGTCTTTATATGCTACATTATAAACTTTATTTTATATTCGTGACATATTCAATTCATATAAAACAATTTTTAATAAGGCTTTTAATGCATATAGTAACAAATATTAAATTCATCAAAAACTATTCCCGACCACAAAAATGTACAGTACTGTTTTGTTTTCTCTCACACACACAATGCATTTTAATGCATTTGCATTTTTTATTGAATCTCTCTTCCTCTCCCTCTCTCTCTTAATATATATATATATATATATATATATACACATATATTCATATATCTGCATCAATGGTGTCCAACCCATTTACGGTAGTGATGCTCATATTACTTGCATTGGTATTTGTATATTACTCTCCCGCCTATATGTGGTTTGTTTTCACGAAAACGTAAAGGGCAACACTGACTTACGGTAGTTGTAAGGCAGGCACATACAAAACGTTAAAAATTCTATTCGCACTCGGACGTTTACATAGTTTGCTGAAAAACAGCCTTCTATGGGTGCAGTTGTCATGGCTTGCATAATCATCTTCATTGTCGGTACATTTGAAAGTTTATATTTCAAATTTCAAACTAAGTGCCTGTAATTCGGTAAATAATTTTTCACAAATAAAGGTTTTTATTTCACAACGATAGTAGAACATTGGCCTGTTGATCAACTATATTTACCAGAACAGCAACAACAACATTTATTATTATACATTCATTTATCCTCCAGCCTCCCCTACTCCAGAGATTTAATACCGGTGGTGTACATCGTGACTCTATGTGGCTCATTAATAAAGTATTTTTGTGTAATTGTAAAAATATTTTAAGTGGGAGCTCTTCATCTGCTGCTGCGTCGTCGGTAGTGGAGCAGAGAGCAGAATGGAATCCCTTCATTTCAATGGGAGAAGGTACTAAATAAGTATCTGTTGATACTGTTGATACTGTTGTTCTAGTTGTCGTTGTTATTGCTGCTACTGCTGTTGTGGTTATAAAACAATTTTGTTAATTACTCCCTTTTACAATTCATTATTTTTTCAAGTGCTTTAAGGAGGGATATAATCCAAGCAGGCAGATGAAAACTTAGGTCGGTGGGCAAAGGGCGTGGACCACCACGAAACCATTGGAAATTTTGCAAATTGAAAAATGTTACAAATGTTTTTTTTTTTTTTTGGACCAGTCAAAGTCAAAGATTAAATATAAGACACAAGTGGCGTAAATTAATCGTAATTAATTATCTGTTAGATTGCAATCATGATGAGTATCAGCACATTGAAAAATAAAGAGCCCCTCGGTATATAACCGCAGACACTATTAGACAAAGGGCTTTATTAATGTAAGGTTTTAATGGGTGTAATAAATCATTGAATGACCCTGAAAATATTTACTCATTATAATTATTATATACTGCCATATTATACCCTACACAACTACTACCGACAATGAACGTTCTGTGGGTCTATACGTCGAACCTGGGCAATAATTCGCGATATAAGTAAAACCCTCTTGACCGATCAGAGGTCAACAGCTCCTCTCTTTTACTCTGTCATCTGGCCAGACCAATGTGAAATTTTTTCTGAACTTCAATTGAATAAAGTGTAAAAAATCCAAAAAATACTCGAATAGTGTGAAAACCCTTATATGTGGTCTATTTTGAATCTATGGCCAATATTAATCTTTATTAGTATAGAGAGATGTTCCAACCAAAAAGACTCTAAAATATAAACCACAGACAATTTGATTGAAAAGCGTACCCAAAGTGGGGTCTATCTTGAAGCTTGAGCCAATAATTGATAATCTTTGTTTGAAAATTTAAAACCTTATGTGAAACCAAACTGTCACTTCAGTTAATAAACCTGCCGAACTCCTCCTATGGGGCCAACCTTTAAACTTGGGACAATATTTCTTAATTTTTGGTTCGAAATGTCCCTATCAATTTAGGGACAATTCGATTGAGAAACTTGCCCAAAATTCTCAAAATACCGGATTTTGTGGACAACCTTATATGGGGTCTATTCAAAAAATTGGGTCAATTTTGATCATTTTTGTTCGAAAGATTTGACGCCCCACGAGTATACTCATATTGAGACTTTTTGGTCTGGAAATTATATACAATATTGATAACCTCTGGTATGGAGATTTTTTCCAAATGGGAATACAAAATATAAAACTGTAGAAAATTTGCATAAATATGAATGCCATACTCCTCAAAATACAGAAATTTGAGAGTGTACCGCGTCAAATAGGCGCTAACCTAAAAAGTGGATTAATATTAATAATAGTTGATAGGAATATTTGCTACTCAACGAGAACCCAAAATATTATCTCGCAGTCAATTTGGTTGAAAAACGTGTCTAAATTTCCAAAAATATCGAATATTGGGTCGATTTATGCACGTTCGTCAGTCTGTCCATGTTAAATTGTAAAAAAAGTACAGGTCGCATTTATAATCCGAATTGGATGAAATTTGGTGCAGCTCATTTATTTGGCCCTATTGTAATTAGTGAAAATCGGTTCAGATTTTATGCACAAAAGCTCCTATATATATATATATATATATATATCGATTTGCACGAAATTTGGCATAACGCACTGAATTGAGCCTATATAGATGTGTTCTATGTTTCGGTTCAGATTTAGATATGGCTCCCATATACATTTTCGTCCAATTTAAGGTAAGTGGTGAACGAAAGTACCTCTTTATATTCGGATTTGCACGAAATTTGGGATAGCATACTGAATAAAGTCTAGAGTGATGTGTGCTAAGTTTCGTGAGAATCAGTTCAAATTTAGATATATCTCCCATATATATTTTCGTTCGATTTTATGTAAATAGTGCACCAAAGTCCCTATATATGTTTCGATTTACACGAAATTTGGCTATCGTTTGCACGAATTTTGGCTGAGTCTTGAAAATTTTTTAGTATTTTTAAGGTTTTACCAGAATTTTCTCACCAAAGTACAAGGGATTTGGCATTGCGACATCATTATCCAAATTTGCAGAAAATATTCAATATGGATTTATTTTGGAAATCGATCCTAAATAACGGGACCGTCTTATTTTATTTTAAAGACCCTTGGAGCACTTTCTCACCAAAGTAACTTTTTGGAATTGCGTGTTTTTGGAGCTTGACACGCTTATTATTATTTTTACATAGCTCCCAAATGAGGGCACTTCCCCAGCAATGTGACTGTGCTATGGCATTCCGACTTATTGGAGGGTGAAAATCTCTGCAGAAAAATATCGATATGGGACTAGGACGTTTTTGTATATCCCCTGCATAAAGGTTCCCCAAAACCGGTTTTTGGTATTTTGAAGACCTTGATAGTCAATTTCCTTGAAGTGGCTGTAATTTTATATTTGAATTCTGGAGATTTAAACAAATATGTGCCGAATATTTTCGATGTATTTCCATTTTTGACATGACATCCGATATGAAGAAGGATTTTCACCAAAATGGCGCCGGCCCATTCTCCATATTTTAAAGGCATTTGCCTTTATTTTTTTTCTTTTGGACGCCGACATAAAGTAGGTCAGAGCCCATTTTCGATGTTATTCACATTTTTCCAACGACGGGGGCATTAATTGACATTCCGGGCTCTTGGAGAGTAGTCCCTAATTTTTACAGACATTGTTGATTGTAGCTCCCATTTTCGGCTAGCTCACATGTGATGCCCCCGTTATTTTGAAGGTATTATCCTAATTTTCCAAAAGAAGTTGTTGTAATATGACAAACCGTGGTCTACGGCTAAAACATATTTTCGCCGAAACTTTTCCATGTGGGTCCATGTTATTTGAATATCAAAATAATACAACCTTTTTGGACACTCCCAACCCCATAAATAAACTTGATAGGCTTCAAGCAATTTGATTCTGACTTTGGCTCCCATAAAAGGGCCCTGCTTAATTGTCTGTGCATTGAAGTTTCTAGGCCTATTTCATTTTCTCAAATAAACAAGAAACAAACCTTACTAATATAAGTAAATACCGACCTTTTTCAGAAATTTTGAATGTACCCCTCGATATGGTACCAATATGTTTCCAAGGCAATTTGAGACCTCAACATCTGCATGGGATATCCTTCCCCAAAAAACACATTTCTCACATCAACAATATAACAAATCCAACAACTACAAAATGTAATTTTCAAATTTATGGCAAAGACGAACAAAGGATGAAAAAAAGGACATAACACTATGTCTTTCCAAGACCACTGGCAATATTACGAAAGCAAAACTGGGTTAATGAAATATCACACCGAAATGAACAATGCAAAGGAAAATGAAAGCCCTGAAAGTAGAATATTGTCAGCCTCCAAACCAAGTTAACTCTCGAAAGACGAAGAAAACCACCAAGTCTTTTAATTTTTTTGTAGAAGTTCTCCTCTTAGAGTATTTTTACACACGGCTTGCTTACAAATTTGTTTAATTTCATTTCAATTTGTTAAAAAGCTTTCTTAAGCGTTGCACATTATTCTGCTTGCCACAGGAGTTGGCCATTTTTTTGCTGCCTCCGTTTTTCATTTCTGCTTTTATTTGCCAGGGACAACAACATTACACTGGCAACAAAACCACCAAATGGTGGTTGGTTAACGGAATGTAAGCCACAGGCTCAAAACAATGTAACAAAGAAAATCTGTTGTTATACGTTTTGTGTTGGGCCAGCTAGTCCCACCCTCCCTCAACCATCCCTCCCCATCAACAACAAATTTGTACAAACCATCATCATACCAAATTGGTGCCAGAAATGAAAGGCTATCACAAGCGGTTTGAACAACAATGTAGCTCTCCCTTGGCTTACATTTTTTTCCAGCAAGAAGAAGAAGAGGACCAACGGATGATAGTTGTACTGTGAGAACTGGATATCTTTCCTCCAGTGGGGAAAATGGTGGAGATTTCTTTGGACTGTTTTCTGTTTTGTCACCTTTTAGTAGATTTCATGTTTTTTGTTGTTTCCTTGTTGGCAACCTTATGGGAAAAAAAGGGTGGTGGGATTGTTGTGCCGATGTTATTCTAGGGCCCGTTGCAGGCAAGGTAAACAATTTGTTATGCATGTAAATGCATAAAGATTGTGTGCGGTTTAACAATTTTAACAGGACCCAACAATTCTCAAGTGGTGTCAACATTGTTGTATGGCGGCCACAATGTATGTGCGATATTGTTGAAATTCTAAGCGGTATGATAATGTAGTTAGATAGGTATGTTTGTAAAGACTATAGTGATAACAGGGGATAAAAGTAGGGTATTCTCGATTTGCAAATACAAACAAGTAAACAAGGTTTAACATTCTTATACCCTACACAACTATGTTGTCAGGGTATATAGCTTGTGCAGCCCCAAGAGTTTGTAACGTCGCGGAATATTGGTCCTAGACCCACCTTTAATTATACCAATCATATCTGGACTAGCTGAGTCGATTTATACATGTGTCTCCGTCCGTCTGTCCATTATAATTTGTAAACACGATACAGGCCACAGTTATGGACCAATCTTCATGAATTTGACCAATGAAGAGCCCTATTGTTTTTGGTAAATATCGGTTAATATTTAGGGGATGAAATGGACCAAATACTTAATTTTTGTCGGTTTTTCTGGTCGCTACAGAAGCCGCAATTAGGGCCCGAAAATTACGAAATTTTACATGGAGAAGGGGATTGGACCAAAGAATAAGAAGGCCTGTTTTGATAAAGATCGGCCATTATTTAGGGGGACAAATGTACCTTAATTTTTGTGTGAAAATTACAAAATTTGTATTCTATGGCGTATATATTTACTCCGAAAGTATAAAGACCCGAGAAGTTAACCAAGAGGAGTAGTTGACCTTTAAATTGATACTAATTATACATCCGAGTACATAGGATGTGGGAGTTACACTTAAATATTTACAGGTGGTTACGTATTAATGGTCAAAGACAACGCCTATAATTTTCGGTGCTGGTCAGATACAAATGTTGGGATGAAGCTGTGACATATTTCACCCAATTCAAATCAAAAATGCGACCTGTACTTTGTTTACAATTTTACCCGAGCTGTGCTAGCGTGACCATATATATGGTCGCACTCATAAGACGATCAATAAATCATCTTCAAATAACTGTGTCCGAGCAAACTCTCACCCATATTTTGAGAAATGAGGACTTCAAGACCTTTCAAAGGACTTAAAGACCTTCAAGACCTCGCAGCCAAATTGCTTATTTTCCAGGAAATTGCAAAAAAGGTGTACGGCACTCAGATTGGAAAATGGGGCTATGAGGCTATTTAAAAATGTGAACCTGTCTTTTCGCCGTTTATTGCCAGACCCACTTTGGCAGACTCCTTCTCAATTTGTTCAAATGTGGCTGTTACCGCTCTCAATGTTCGACCCATTATGTCGATGTCATCGGCGTAGGCGAGTAACATGTGTTGTTTGGTGTACAGAGTGCCATTTCTGTTCACTTTTGCCTCTCGTATGACCTTTTCCAGCAGGATGTTAAAAAGATCACACGACAAACTATCACCTTGTCTGAATCCTTGCAGGAATGTCAAACGCAGACATGGCTTTATACACCTCTGAACGGATAGAACTGTCGAATGCGGCTTTATAGTCGACGAGGATTTCGCGCAGAGTGAAAATCTGGTCAATGGTGGATTTGCCAGGGCTGAAGCCTCATTGGTATGGTCCAATAATGTCATTGACCATTGGCTTCTGTCGTTCACACAGTACGCTGTATAACACTTTATATGCGATGGGAAGGATACTTATTCCTCTATAGTTGGCACATATCGTCTTGTCTCATTTTTCCAATCATTGGGCATGCATTCTTCTAGCCAAATTGTACTAATCAGCTGGTGCATGCTCTTTACCAGTATCTGACCACCAGTCTTGAATAGTTCGGCTTGTAACCCATCGGCACATCAAAATGCTCCTTCCAGATCCTCAGCACGCTGTCCGTATCTGTCACCAGGTTTCCTTCTTCATCTCTACAGGATGATGTGCCTGCACCCAAGCCTTCGGTTGGTGTTTTACCCGTTGGTAAAATTTTCGGACTTCGTTCTGACTCCTGTACATTTCGATTTGCTCACGCTCACGTTTTTCTTGTTATTTCTTCTTTTTTTCTGAAAATACGTTTCTCCTCTCTCATTTTCTCCCTATAGTTCTCCATCGCATTAGGATTGCCTTATACACTGTGTTTTTCATATCAGTAGCATTACGACACTCCTGATCGTACCATGGGTTTCTTGATGGTGGTCTTTGGTATCCAAGTGTTGCTTTTGCTGCCGTTTGTAGGCAGTAGGCAATACTCTGCCACTGTCCTTCTATATTATTATCGGGACAAGGGGTGCTTTCGTCAAGCAGTTGGGTAAGTTGAGCGGAGTAGGCTTCTGCTATCTGTTGTGTTTGCAGCTTTTCGACCTTTAAAGAGCTTAAAAAGGCTTGGACCTTTATATGGAGGGTCAAATGGATTTATATAGAAACTTTTCTGCAATGATATTTGTCGCCATTCATATATTGATAATTTTTGATAGGGTGATTTGACATCCAAATGAAAGTCTAAAATATTTACCTATTTTCATTTCAAAAACTTTTCCAAAATCGCCAAAACATCTTATATTAGTGGGTACCGTTATATGGGAGCCATACCAAAACGTGGGCCAATATTATTTTTATTGTTAGGAGGTGTAGCAACTTAGGTGGAAAATGCTCTTTCATAAGTATTGCATTTTATTTTTCTTTTCACGTTCCTTTTTGCTCAGACCTCATAAATATAGTCGGCCGTAGTCATTACGCACGATTGTCACTGTCCTAAGCAAAATTAGAAAAAAGTCCCAAAAGAAGGGTTTCTTCTAATTGTTTTAACTTACGCAAATTTTATATCCGAAACAAAGCATATTCGTGAGAATATGTTGTACAAAATAAAAAAAATAATCCCAGATGTATAACACCATTAACTAAGACCACTAACTAACAATTCCTCATGACACAAAAAATGCGTATGAGATATAAATTAAGTCACCTTTTATGCTCCTATAAAAATTTAACAATAACCACTACATATGCATTCCACACAATATATATGGAAGGAAAAAAAAATCCAGGCCACACCCTCAACATTAACCGAACAGATTTCCTTCTCATTGATATTTACTGACAATTGCAGAACAAGTGTCAATAAAAAAAATGAAACTCTCTAAAATAAATGAATAGAAAAATTGAAGGAAATTTGACTTATGCGTTCTGATGAAATATAGAAGAGTGTTAGAAAGAGGCTACAGCAATGATGATTGCTGATGCTGCTGCTCCTTCTGCTATTGGATAAATGACATGTCAATATTTTGCCTTTGCCATCACGATTGATTGTTAGCATCAAGAAACGCCAAGAACTGGAGAAGTGTATCTGCCAAATGATAAGTGAGTGGCTGGCTGAGTGAGTGAGTGTTGCGTTTTGTAATAACACGAATGCTTCAAGTGTCATCCTCAATGGAGAGAGAAAAAACCATCCGAACCGTACTTAAAATTTCAATGCATTCCGCACACACTGCAAAGAATTCTTATGAATGGCCATGGTTCGAGATGACATAGATGAATACAAGGGCTTTCAATGGTTTACTTGGAAATCGAATAGCTTTCGACATTTATGCTTCGTTTTCTTCGTTTCCGTTCATTGTGGTCGGGGAAAAAACCAACCGGATGAACAAAGATACTTCTTTCATTTCGGGGTTATATGCTGATGATGCAGCTGTCATTTACAGAAATGCACGAATGATTGGTGGCACGAAGGTTATTTTTTTTTTCTACAAACCATTTTTGCGTTACGCTTTGAAGATCTATTTGTGTCTAATGGTAAAGAATGAAATGAGAAGAAAAAAATTAAGAGAAAAAAAAAACAACTAAAATGGGTCCTACCGAACCGGCTGGATGGATGGTTAACGAGCATTTATTTGAAACGTTTGCAATGAAACGGCGAACTGTTCAAAATTGCTTTGTCATAAATTAATGAGTTCGATATAACAATGGCCATATTGAAAATGATTGGGAAATTGAAATGAAAAAAAAAAAAATAACAAAGGTCATCTGTCAAAAACCATTTAGCAAAAAAGAGAGAAAAATCGGCGCAAACTGATTTTGATATTTGTTGAATTGTTTGATAAATATAATGCTATTATTTACAAGCAGATGTTAGTTGAAAATATTAATAATACGCCTGGATTTTTAAAAATATTTTTTAACAAACTACAATAGGCGTGGATTTTTTAAGGGCCTATGGATGGTTGAAATAAATTCTTTAAAAAATCCACGCTTAAGGGCCTATGAATGGTTGAAATAAATTCTTTAAAAAATCCACGCTTAAGGGCCTATGAATGGTTGAAATAAATTCTTTAAAAAATCCACGCTTAAGGGCCTATGAATGGTTGAAATAAATTCTTTAAAAAATCCACGCTTAAGGGCCTATGGATGGTTGAAATAAATTCTTTAAAAAATCCACGCTTAAGGGCCTATGGATGGTTGAAATAAATTCTTTAAAAAATCCACGCTTAAGGGCCTATGGATGGTTGAAATAAATTCTTTAAAAAATCCACGCTTAAGGGCCTATGGATGGTTGAAATAAATTCTTTAAAAAATCCACGCTTAAGGGCCTATGGATGGTTGAAATAAATTGTTTAAAAATCCACGCTTAATAAAAAATCACACATCCAACCATAATCGTCCTACAGAAAATATTCTTTATTTTGGTCTTGTGGGGTACAACATGATCGTCTTAAAAAGAACTTGGCACATCATTAAATATATTTACCGCATCCAGCATCCAAATAAATCTCATTTCTTGCAATTAAAGGGTTTTATCAATATTATAAATAATGCACAGCCTCTTCTGACGAACGAACGAACAAGCGAATGGTGGAAGATGAAAAGCAAAATCCTTTTTAAATCTTTAGCGCATTGTTGATTAAAGGAATGACCAAAACCACTTGTTCACCATTAAATTCCAATTCATTCAATGGCGTGATCTGTTGCTGCAGCCTCAGTACCAACATCAATGCAACAGCAGCAATGCGCTACCCTGCACTGCTTAATTCGCATTGCAATGCCATTTGGTTTGCTGCTGGCTGGCAGAATGAGCGAATGGACGAATCGATGGATGGATAATGGACGAGGTGGTGGTAATGGATTTTGAGCGACCAGCCAGCTTGGCCCGACCAGCTCGATTGGTCGCTCAGTCATCTTAATTTAAAGTGATTTATTTGCATTCTGTTTTCCATGCCATCTACCGCAGATTGTCAATAAAACATCTTTGGTGAATATTGGCGATTTCTCATTTTGGATGCGATACAACTCGATTCGAATCGATGTGTCTCTGCTGGCGTATCAGTTCAGTTGCCGTTTGGTATTGTTGGCTGTTTATTTTGCATTTCGAGGCATTGCATATTTTAATTGCATTTATTTTTGCGATTTTTTATTTTTCAGTTTTGTTTCTGTCTTTCATTACGTCGTCTCTGTGTGCGTGGATTTTCGAAATATTTTTGAGGTTTTTGTTTTTCGTTGGTTGGTGTTGCCTATTTGATGTGCTCATCCCGTTCTCGTCTCTCTCCATCTCTCTTTCGTGCAGTCGAGCGAGCCTTTCGATAAACATTATTTAAGTTGTTTAATGTGTAAATATTTGCACCCTGATTGTATTATCGTGTTTTTAATGTAAACATTTTCACAGACGCTTGAGGTTCAGACTTATTGTTGTTTTGGTATTTTCTTTTTGTTGGTTGTGTGTGTGTGCGTTACACATGAAATCGCTACAATTAATACTCGGGTCTTTTTATTGTGTGAATCACTTCAAAATGTTGCACCAGTTTTTAAATGATTTCAACTCTAAAATTTTATTGGTGAAAGTTCTTTCCAGATCAGGAAATATCTACCGGAGAACCCATAAACCTCGTAAGGATGGTTTAAAATAAATTCTTTAAACAGTCCACGCTTAAGGGTCTATGGATGGATGAAAAATCCACAGTTAAGTATCTATATATGGTTAAAAAAAAACATAGATTGTTAAAAAATGCGTACAAGAAAAAAATTTAAAGTAATATTTTCATAATTTCATTCACAGTTTATTTTTTCCATATTGAACATGTATCTCTTTTAGAATACAAGTAAAAATTCCTATAATTCTGAGGAAGGTTGTATTGCTTTCAAAAAATGTAAATATTCCATTAACCAGTTTCATACATCGCTCTACTTTTTCACTATTTGCGCTCATTTGTTCATACTTCGCTCTACTTTACCACTATTTGCACTCATTTTTTCCTATCTCTCTCAATCTCTCTCTTTTGACAAACACAAATGTATTTCTCCCAAGACAAAAAAGCACCACCATTCATTGTCCGGCTGTGTTTTGCTTTGGTATCGTCCTCTGTTTCTCCCTTCACTTGATGATTGCATGTTTTTCAATCGTTTGTTTGCCTACTGTCTCTCTTGTTTACAACCGCTGTCTCTCCACTCACTCGATTGTGGCTAGTTTTGAATTCCATTGTTACCTTATTCAAGACATTGATACCGATCTCTGGCGCTAAAAAATTCACATATGTATTTTCCAAATTATTTCGATACAAATGCCTAATACAATACAACAATGAAGTATTGATAAGAGCAGCAAGCTCAACCGAAAGTTTAACAGATACAAGACAAAACAAAGAAGAAAAATTAACATGAAAACGAGAAAAATGATGTTTATGCCATATATAACCGGCCACCACCAAACACAACTCAAAAAAAAAAATCCATTGAGGTTTGAAAAAAATCATAAAAAAATAATAGAGGGTTGAAAAAATATAAACATTTTAAAGAGGGTTAAAATAAAAATAAAAAATCCATAGATGGTTTACAACAAATATTTAAAAAAAAAAAATCCACGCTTAAGGGTCTATATATTGTTGGAAAAAATTATTTAAAAAAATCCACGCTTAAGGGTCTATATATTGTTGGAAAAAATTATTTAAAAAAATCCACGCTTAAGGGTCTATATATTGTTGGAAAAAATTATTTAAAAAAATCCACGCTTGTAGGTCCTTTGGTAGTTGAAAAAAAAATTAAAAAATCCACGCTTAGAGCACTGATAGACCTTGAAAAATAATATTTAAAAAAATCCACGCTTAAGGGCCTATATATTGTTGGAAAAAATTATTTAAAAAAAATCCACGCTTAAGGGTCTATATATTGTTGGAAAAAAATTATTTAAAAATCCACGCTTGAGAGTCTATAGATGGTTGGAAACAAATATCTTAAAAAAATCCACCCTTACTGGGTTCCGATATGTTCAAGACACTAACCTGAGTGTCTATAGTTCTAAGTTTTCACTAAGCCATGATTATCAGCCGGGGATATATTCGATCTACTATGGAGAAATAAATCATTTATTTTATGAATTAATACATTTTCGAAAGTTGCAATTATAAAGTGAGACGCAACTACTTTCAACGACTTCTGCTCAATACTAACAAGTCAATGTGGATAAGAATAGGGTATTCATCTCCATTTTCAACATATATGTTGTGGCTTATGTCCTTGCAATGGATTGACTTAACTTTGCATCGACACATTAACATTTGTTCGTGCGTGTGCATTTTCGAACTATACATGCGTAAGCTTAAAATTAAAATGAAATTATAAGTAAAGTCGGTAATGATGTTAAGTAAAGAGGGAAATTATTATGATGCAACAGAAAAAGCTAAAGAGAGATGAGACATCCTTGGTCATTTATACGATATTCAATGAACACTAGAGTTATGAGTTTTTTTACAACTTTATATCTCAGATACGATTAAGTCTTAAATTTAAAGGTGATTCGATAAAGAACCCTCACACAGAAATCATTTACATTTTAGCCAACATTTTGGAGTTATTGTAACCAGGCGCACATGACGTATATGTAACATGACACAAACAAATGTATTCCTGCCAAGCAAAAAATAGACACCAGAACCACCATTCATTGTTCGCTGGTTTTGACATCGTTCTCCGTCTTTGTAATTTTGTTACCCTATATTTAACTACTGCTTCTGTTGGTAACAACCGCCGACTTTCCACTCATTCGATTATGACTTTGCATTACATTGTTTCTTTATTTTAGACCCTCTTTCCGAACTCTGTTACAAAATTCTCATATATATTTTCCAAATTATTTCGATATAAATATTAAATGAGAAATTTCGTGTTATATCTGCCTCTTATCACAGTTTCAACGACGGCTATTTTTGAAGATATTCACACTTCTTATATCGGCAACTATAATCGAAACACACATCAGTGAAAATTAAAAGTTAAATGTGCTGCACTAAGTGAATCAGAGTTTGTTTCCTATACCAATCATAAACATTATTTAACCGAATATTTACCAATTGTAAAGCTTATAATGTTCCTCACATAATACACTCTATTCGTATTGAGACACCTGCACTTAATTGTAAATAAACGGTCTATTTTTTAGTCGCTCAATAGACCACAATAGCGGATATGGGATACAGTCTTCATTATTTTATATCGTAGTATCGTTAGATGAACCCACATGAAACTTGAGTTGCGAGTATAGCACCGGTTCAGGATGTAACTCCACTAAAATAATGACCAGCAGTTTTTATACAACCATGCTCAATGGTTTTCGGTATGAAGAAGTTCCTAGCACAGTATTCACATCTGATGGTCCGTTATTTGGTATACAATTTCCAATGACAAATCTCCCAAATAAAGATCCCGACCGATCCTTAATAGTAATAACCGTTAGTTCTTATGTATTTTTCCTATGATTTGTCACGTAAAGGCGGAAAAAATCTTCGGGTGACAGACAAATAAGAAATAACCCCAGTGTCAGCCTATTTTTAAAATTGCATTACACGAGACTTCCTGCAAATAAGTAATGCGTCGCGGCATTAAAAACATGTTCATTTTAAACTTTGGTTTATTTTTATTTTATTATTTCAGGACGATATTTATCGGATATATACACACCCAATTACACAGCCAAGAAAAATAATAATGCTCACCATTAATGTGTACTACAAAGTATAAAAAATTAATTTGGAGAGTTGGACAATCTCGTTCCTCAACATTCATTTACTTCCACAGTTCCAATTAATTTAATTTTTCAATGGTACATGTCGGTTAATTATGTCAATGGGAGATCTAGATGAACGATTGGAACAACAGAAAATATATGAATGAGAACAGAATGAAACGAATGGATCACAAAGAACTAGTTCCTTTCGGAATAGTTCGTTTGAACTAGCTCCGTTAAGTTCAATCGTTCATTGGTTCACGCCAGTTTATTCGGCAAATTAACTGAAAGACTTAGATAGACCGTTGGATGAAAAGAAACGATTGCTAGACACTAGAGGAACCGAAAACAAAATAGCTATTTCCATTAATCAATTTGTAAATCACGTATGCTTTACTCAAATCCATATCAAATTTCAAAATTTTCTTCTCCAAAAAGTTTAGAATTTTTTATCAGTTCTAGTAAGGAATAGTCAGATATATGTAAAAATAATATATATTCTTGAAGATAACAGAATATTGTAATAATATTCAAATAAATTACGTTAACTACATTTATTACATTATTACATTATACAGGTATCTGACGTTTTCGACGTTTACACCTTTTTGACAGTCGAAAACCTAAAAATTCGTCACACGGACCATCCCTGTTCCCTAGTTCTGTATTCTTCAATCGTTCGCTGAACAATTCAATAAATTCTGTTAATGAAGTGTAGATGAATGGGTGGATCAAATGGAACTTTGTGCACGAGTGCAAAAAGAAACGATGTCTAGTACAAGGAGATGAAGATGAACGAAAGAACTGGATCCAGTAACGATCGTTGGAGTTGGGCAATCTAGTTCCCTGAGCGGATCGATCTTTCTCGTTCCTTATTTAAAAAAGAATTAGTTCCTTAATGTAGTTCCTTTGTTCCATACAGTTCCTTTGCTCCATATAGTTCCTTTACTCCATACAGTTCCTTTGCTCCAAATAATTTCTTTGCTCCATATAGTTCCGACTCCTACATAGTTCCTTTGAATCTCTCTCTTTCATCGTTATTTTTGTATTGTTTTTTCGCTCACATAGTTCCGTGTTGATTTGTTAATAAATGCAAAAATTTTAAATTGCGCAAAAATGGAAAATGAAATTAAGCTACAGAATCCAACTACAGGACCATAAGCACAAAATAAATAAATAAATGAAAAAATTTAAAAAAAAAAATAAATAAAATTTAACTATTTACACAATTTGAAATACGATAGAATGAAGAATATGGGAATAAAGGAACGAGATCAGAAAAAAAGAACGACAAAAAAGGAAAAGAAAAAAGAACGAGATCCAAAAGGAATTATATTAATTAAAGAGCTGGAACTAGTTCCGATCGTTCCTTTCTCAGAATAGTTCCAATGAACTAGTTCGTTCCAGAACTACCCAACTCTAACGATCGTTTCCTTGTGTGAATAGTTCCGTTGAACTACTTTTATGGTTCTTCTATTTGTTCAATCGTTAATTTCAGTTAGTTCCGTCAATGAACAGGATGATTTAGATGAACGCTTGGATAAAAATGAAACGCACGAATGCAAAAAGGAACGGCTGAATAAAAAAAACTATTTGAACGATGGAACCCGAGCAAGTACCGATCATTCCTTTTGTAGAATTCAAAACTGGTTTGGAACAATAAAAGTCTACTACTTTAATCAATTCGGAACCTACAAGTATCTACTGTTTTAGAGCAAGGTCAATACCATCAAAGTGAACGATTGGATCAAAAATAACTAGGCGAACGAGATGGAAAAAGAAAAGACTCAATAAAAAGGACATAGAGTAACGATCGTTCCATTTGTGGAATATTTCCCTTGAATATTTTCTTTTCGGAACGACCCAACTGTATTTTTTGGAGAAATTCTGAACCTACAACTAGGTTTTTGAGCAAGATGGACTACAACTATAATTTTCGATAATATAAAATATAAAACTATATTTTATTTCGAGTGTAATAATCGGTAGCTTAAGGTCCATTCGGGAATTTTCTTACTTTCATTTGTAGTGTATGCAACTTAATTACATTTTTAATATCTGAAAAACAACCACACACACTCACACAAAATATAAATATTTTTAATCGACCGCCACCAACACTGACAAAACTCTTTTGGTGCCGGCAAACTGAAAAATCCCGAAACCGGAAATCCACAGACTCTGCCAAAGACAAGTGAGAAGAAGCAAATAGTAAATATATACACCCGGCTATGTGTGTAGATGTAAATCGCCGCTAGAAGGCTTATATTTTTTCGCAATAAAAAAGGAGTTTTCCTTCTTTATTCCAGGATAAAATACAAAAAAGTTAACAAATTATTATCCATCTCGCCGACTGCAAGACATAATGATAATAAATGCAAAATATGTGAAACGCAGAACTGCAACTTTAATGGAAGAACTTTGATGCGAAATGGGCAACAAGTAAATGAATAGTCCGTCCATATCAGACTTTGGTTTGGTTGGCATCAGCCTGGCATCATTAAAATAATTAAAATGCTCACAACAACGAGTGTGCTGCTGCTGCTGAAGAACTCTTAAATGATGAATTATTTATTTACTGTCGTTGTTTGCAAGACTTTATTAAAATTCACACACGTCAATAGTTAATTAAAAATATATATTTTAATTATGATTCGTTTAAACGTCGATAATTTTTTTCGAATATTAAAACTTAATTACCAAATGTTTTCAATCAATACCAATGTCATAATATGTATTTTATATTAATTGGTATTTACCTTGAAGTAGGAGAATATGCGTAAACGAATGGGGAACAAATTAAAAAAAATATATGACCCATTGTTTATTGACTGTTTATCTATGTTTCCATAGATTGTTGTCGCCGACCCTCCAAAACGAACTAGTTAAATTGAACTATTCCGCAAAAGGATCAATCGGAACTTGTTCCCGTTCTTTCGTTCATCTAATTCCTGTTGTTCCACGCATTCGTTTTTACTTTCGTTCACCTAGTTATTTTGATCCAATCGTTCATCTAGATCCTTCCATAAATTGATCGAATTAATTGATGTGTATCAATGAACACTTGAACTAAAAGGATTTATGGAACTAAATGGATGCTTTGTGCTCAACTGATATGGGCATCGATCGGGATTATGGCTTCTCCGGAAACTTTTCATTGTGTTGAAGTCAACTAGATCGGCGCTGCTCTTTGTACGAAAAGTTGTTTTTTTTATACCTTGAGTTCCTAGTTCAAATGAACTATTACGCAAAGGAACGATAGGAACTAGTTCCGGTTATTTCATTTATCTAGCTTCTTTTGCCTTGGCATTCGTTTTTATTATCGTTCACCTAGTTTCATTTGATCCAATTGCTCATCTAGATCTTTCCATCCATTGGCCGAATACACTGACGAGAACTTATGAAACTTAGAACTAAAATGAACTATGGAACTAAATGAATGACCTAGTTCCTTTTGCTGGCCGAATCACAAAGATCGTACCACCGTTCTTTATGCAGAAAGAAGCTTTTGAGCTCTTCCTTGATTTTTACTAAAGATGAACGAATGAATTTAACGAACTATGGAACTAAATAAATGACATAATTCCTTTTGCTTGGCGATCCAAAATGTTGGGAGGGGTGTAATGCATAGTTGCTACCAGTGTCGAAAGATGTTGGTGTTCACTTTTGCTTTTTATACCCGTTCAGCGATTGTAGAGGATTCTAATGGTAGTAACTTCGGCTATGAAGTTGGGCAGAGGCTATAGCCTGTGGCAAGTCCTGCTCTGTTTGGAGTTCTACTGGATAGATTTGAACCTGACAGAAGGTTTTCTGGTGGGTGGGAAGGTAGGTTCTGACAAATCCGCGAATCCAGTCTGGTGTTGGCCCTTCGAGGACCATCGTGATGGAGGTTTACACCCAAATCGCGGTTGAAGTTGCATTACAACCATAGAAAACCAGCAGTTTTAGATGGGTTACAGGGAGGTGATCACCTCTAAATAAGAGTAATCTATTCGGAGTGTCAGTAAAAAATATGAAGAGCTGGAAACCGTTGAAAAGAGACAAAGGTGTCCGGAGCAACAACTGCAGCGCAAACAAGTGTGCTGGTAAATATAACGGAGTTATGCCATCGACCACCACACATTAAAAAGTGGAGAAAATAGATAGGAAAGTCCTTCGAATGATTATGAAAGGTCATAATTCTTTACGGTTAGTTGAACTACCAGAACTTAATTGGATGCGATGCCATGCCAATTGCATTAAGTAACCATTTAAACGATATAAGCAACTGAATGAGGTGAACGACCTAGTTCACTTTTAAAAAATGATCTAGTTCATTCGACCACTGAACTGAACGAGATTGCCCAAGACTAATGTACACTAAGCATCTCTGTAGCTCGTCCGCTTTCCCTCCTCTTTGGTAACGGGTCACAAATGGCTGTCATTAATCAAGACAACCTATTACCGATTATACAGCTAATTGATCTGCTCTGAATATGTACGTTTGGATAATTTAAAAATTACATTGCTAAGAAAATTAGTCGTCTATATGAATTTTGATCTAGGTATGTATTTGTGTCAGAAGCTGTAGTTCTGCATTGCTATATGTAATTCAAAAGAGTCAAATAAGATCTTTGTGCAGATTATGGCCAGTGCTACTGGTTTTGATCTCTGAAGCGATATAATGTGCGTATCGAAGTATTTTTTTATAATTTCTATGTTAAGGACTTTATCATTGAATTCTGAGCTACACCTGACGTGATTGAGTAAAGATTATGTATTCCACCAGATAGATACTTTCTAGCATAGGTAGGGAGTGTTTTTACAGAGCTGGAGGGAATCCTTTTTTTAGACGCGTATATCTATAGACGAGCGTAAGGAAGTTTTTGCAGAAGAGCTGGACGCATTTTTAGACGAGTTGGAGGAAGTCTTTGTAACCAAGTTGAAGGAAGCCCTTATAGACTCGCTGATATGAGTGACAACCTGAAGAGAGTTGTTTTAGACGAACTGTAGGGAGTGACTATGAACGAGTTGAAGAGTGTCAATATATGAAAGCTGAACTGAGACACTATAGATGTGCCAAAGGGAATCCTCACAGGCGTCCTGGAGGGAGCATTTATCATTGATTGAATAGAGTTTGAATATTTAAATATGGCAAATAGTACGGAAATTGGTGCATTTATTAATATGTGAACGAATATAACATGAATTCTGAGCTCTGGTTCGGTAGGCTTGAGATAAGGAGATGGGTTTAGAAGCATATAGATAAATTATAAACTATATTAACTTATAACTTAAAAATAAATAATTTTTTCGTCATCACTTTCAACATTTTCCTTCATATTTTCCTTAAATTCCTCCTTACAAATTCCCTTCCAGGAAAGTAACTACAACAAAATATGTATTTTTAATTAAATTTTAATAAAAGCCAAGATACGACAAGTGGTGGGCAAATTGGCGGCAAGACGTTATCAAAACAATCTTCTATTGCCACAAAAACCGAAACAGTTGTCCAGGCCATTAAACAGGATAATTGTTGTAATAGAAAATCTAGCTGAACCAAAAAACGTGTTTTAAATTTAGAACCATCCTAACCGCTATGGCGGCAAAGGAAGCTTTATTGTTTGGTGTCGTTGGCAGGAATGTTTAAATGAAATTTAAACCATTTCACTCGCACTACGTAGCACAAACAACAGCATTGACATGGAAGGATAATATTGGGAGGGTTGGGCGAACACCACGAGGGCAACATAATGGTGTAGACGCTGCAACACGTTACGATTAACACGAATCTCAGCGTAAACGTGATGATAATATAAATCAGCAAAATTGGCATTTGTTGCCATCATTATGGATGACAGCGACAGGATGGACGAAAAAGCGGAGGGAGTTCAAAGTGATGACGATGATGGTGGTGTGGGTGGCAGACTGGCTGGCCGGTTGGCATGATGAGAACGATAAAAAGGACACTGGCATTTGCCCTGGTATACAAACACACACAAATACCCTCACATTTGACCACGCAATTCGATCTCTCTTTCACTCATCCACTATATATCCATTGACTTATGTGTCTGAGAAGAACAATAGCCGTAGATGGATGCCAAAGCTAATGAAAAACAAAACGAAAAAAAGTATGAAGGACGTTGCCTTTACTGCTATAACTGCAACTGAGGCAATGGACGATAAAGAGCAATAGTAAAATGAAGGACAATGGACCAAAGATTAACTAATGGCATCGATATTTACTATGAAAATCCACGATTGTCTTTGTGCACCTGACCCATCATTCACAAAGGAAATTGTTGATATTTCTCTCTTTTTTTAATGGATACAGATCCCAATTCACATTTAGTTTTAGGCCTAGAGAGGTATACCCTACGAAAAAGATTCATTATAGTCTAACCGAAAGGGAGTTTTTATGGACAAAGTGAAAGAATTCCTTATAGATGATCTGAGGAGAGTCTTCGCAGATAAGCTGAAGGCATTAATTGTAGACGAACTGAAAGGATTATTTACAGACGAACTGAAGGGAGTCTTTACAGACGAGCTGAAGGGAGTCTTTACAGACGAGCTGAAGGGAGTCTTTACAAGCGAGCTAAAGGGAGTCTTTACAGACGAGCTGATGGGAGTCTTTATAGACGAGCTGATGGGAGTCTTTATAGACGAGCTGATGGGAGTCTTTATAGACGAGCTGATGGGAGTCTTTATAGACGAGCTGATGGGAGTCTTTATAGACGAGCTGATGGGAGTCTTTATAGACGAGCTGATGGGAGTCTTTATAGACGAGCTGATGGGAGTCTTTATAGACGAGCTGATGGGAGTCTTTATAGACGAGCTGATGGGAGTCTTTATAGACGAGCTGATGGGAGTCTTTATAGACGAGCTGATGGGAGTCTTTATAGACGAGCTGATGGGAGTCTTTATAGACGAGCTGATGGGAGTCTTTATAGACGATCTGTTGGGAGTCTGTATAGACGAGGTGAGGGGAGTCTTTATAGACGAGCTGATGGGAGTCTTTATAGACGAGCTGATGGGAGTCTTTATAGACGAGCTGAAGGGAGTCTTTATAGACGAACTGAAGGCAATCTGTAAACGAGCTTATGGGGCCTTTATTGACGAACTAAAGGCAATCTGTAAACGAGCTGAATGGGAGTCTTCATAGATGAACTGAAGGGGGTCTCAATAGGCGAACTTATGTTCCTTGAGGATTAGTTAATGCCCTTTAGCAGTTTTTATGTTATGACCGATATTATTTTCTCTTTTTTCCACATTCTTCCACCTTCCTTCTTTATAGATGTTTCGCGTGTTTTTTGTTACGTTTTTACCGTTTATTTTTATTTTCATTGTTTTCATCCGTTCCGTTCATTTGTTCTTGTCTATTCCCAGTTGGAGTTTCCACCTTCCATCTGCAGTGTTGTTATGTTACACTCCTTTGCTGTTGTTGTATATTTTCCAATCGATAGACGTGATTTAAATTAAAATTCAAAAGGTTTAATGTAACATATACCTGACATCTTTAACGCTATTACAGAGTGTATCAATTTCTCATCATCACTGGCATCGTCAAAGCTATCACCTGTTATTATCATAGCCGATACCGTCGTCGACTTCGTTGTCGTCGTCATCATCATCACCACCACCAACGTTAAACGTCGACATAATCGTCATCATTTTCATGTTATGTTCGTTTTTCCCCGTTGCTGTTGTTGCTTTTGGGTTTTCGCAGAACAGGTGTAGTCAGATTTGTATCCCTAGCTGCGAGAATGCGATTTTTGTTATTTTTTATGCCATCGGCGTTTTGACGGAGTTATGTGTTTTTTGCTACAAGTGTTTTTTCTGCTGTTTCTGTTGTTGTTTTAGTTGATTGTTATCTTCTTTATGTAAATACGGGATATGACGATATAAAGATCAAATACTGTATTAAAGAGTGTAAACTTCGCGAAATTTATTTACTTTTTTATGTAAATATTGTTAAGATTTATTTTTTCATGAAAAAAAATCACTACTTATTTTTAGAAATTTAGTATAACGAAATTTAACACAGATTTTATGAGCGCGACTATAAACATAAAACAGGTGGTGTATGAGGCACAGGCAAACATATGCATATGATGTTGATTATACGCCCTGTAGGGAAGTCAAATGAAGCGAATGATGAGTTGGATGGATACTCTATAGAAGAGCTGAAGGACTAGACTATAGATACGATCTGAATGGAGTCTTTATGGTCGAGCTAATGGAAGGTTTTATAGACGAGATGAAGAGAGACTTTACAGACGAGATGAAGGGAGACTTTGTATACGAGCTGAAGGTAGTCTTTATAGACGAACTGAAGCGAGTCTCTATAGACGAACTGAAGGGAGTCTTTATAGAATAGATGAAGTGAGTATTTATTGTCGAGCTAAAATATCGAGTCTTTACAGAAGTGCGGGATGGACACTTTATAGACGATATGAAGAGAATGTTCATAAACGAACTGAATGGTGTCTTTAGCTGAAAACGAGCTGAAGACAGTCTCTATAGATGAGCTGTGGGTCTTTACAGACGAGCTGAAGGGAGTATTTTTAGACGAGCTGAATGGAGGCTTTATAGACCAGCTGAAGGAAGTCTGTATAGACGAGCTGAGAGAAATATGTATAGACGAGCTGAATGGAGACTTAATAGACAAGCTGAAGGAAGTCTGTATAGACGAGCTGAAGGGAGTCTGTATATACGAACTAAAAAGTGTCTATAGACATTGTCCTAATATTGAATTTATATGCATTAAAAAAGTTGACCTTTGCGGGGAGATACCAGAAGTAGTGGACTAATTAGTCCCATAACATAACCTAGATTGGTAAAGATCGTAAATCGAGCAGTCTATTCGCCTAATATTGGATTTGTAAACACTGAACATCTTAGGACTTGATCTAGGCTTGGTAAATATAACAGGTTGTACAAAGGTTGCTTAAAATCTGATAGTCCGTTCAGATGATATTACATAATTACATTTTTGTGAGGGAGGTACCAGAAGGAATGAACCGACATTCACCATCTTCGAACTTGAACTAAGTTTGGAAGAAATAATACAATGTGCAAAGTCTGGATGAAATCGGTTATTTCTTTCGAGAGTTATCGTGCGCATCAGTCGGCTAGGCGAATTGTCTGAAACGGATTTGCTTCAATGAAACATAGGACAAAAAACCAAAATTTCGATGAGACAGTTAGTTAAGTTTAATGGACGATTTTGAATTGAATTTGAGTTCCATAGATCTTTATAGAAATCTGAATTTTAGGGAGAAGATGGAGAAGCAAAAGAAGAAACTAGTTCTCAATAGACCCGATGAATAAGAAAGTTTAAAGGGTTCTTTACGAAGAGTAAAAAGTCGTAACGGATTAGTTGGTATTCAGGTAGACTTTTTCAACGATCTGAGAGTCACGACATGTTTACAACTGCTGTATGTCACGGAGTCTTTATCGTTGAACTGATGATCAGAGAGTCTTATCATACAAGGTAGTGTCAAGGGTGTCAGTCATTATTTAAATACTAGCTGAGATAGACAAAGCTGGGTCGTTCCGGCAACAAACTAACTAAAAAGAAACATTCCGCTGAAGGAACGATCGGTACTAGTTCCGATTCGTTCGTTCACCTAGTTCCATTTGCTTCAGTATTTCCTCTTTGCATTCGTTCATCTAGTTCCATTTGATCGTTCATCTAGTTCCATTTTACGGATCAAACGAAACTAGATGAATTAACAGACTAGAATTCGAACGATTGGAACTAAATGAATGACCTAATCTCTTTTGCGGAGTGTACCGAAAATAATCGAACAGAATCAGGAATGAAATTGGCTAACTCTACTTTATTGGCGATCTGAAGGGCAGGGAGTCTTTAATACGGTGCAATTTAAAATTTTTATTGGAAAGTTTAAAATTCATTTAGTGTTAACAGGCCCAGTATGGTTTGACGTACCGTGATGTGTTGTGTTGTTTAATTCGAAATTGATTGGCGCTCGCTCAAAGACAAAGGTCGTGAAGATCTGTTCCGCTTCATGGTCAATTCTGAGTGGTATCCCTGAATTTTTTCTTGGGATAAATTCTAACAATCAAGAAGAGAGGACGAATGATTGTGCATAATGTGTGTCCCATATCGGTGCAAATCAGCGAAACCATGAATTAATCGGTCATCTGCCAGATAGATCTGACTTGTAACCCAATGAGTTAATTTTAAATATTTAATTAGGCCTCGCAGTTATGATTGAAGTTAATGGAATATATTTTTTATTTACAGTTTTAATATTTTATACTAATAAATAAAAGTTTATTAATATCTACACCATGAAAATCTTTTTACCATAACTCCTGAGTCAATCTAATTGCATAATTTATAAATATGTAAATGAAACCACTTTTGATATACACCAAAGTTTCTATGGAAATTTACATCGCGCAGAGCTGTTAAAATTTATTAATAAACATTTGACACCATACAGAAACAGCTTCCGCAATTTTGTAAATTTGTAGTGCGTGCAGTGCACTGCCGATATTAACAAGCAGTTTAAATGTGACAGGAATTATTTTTGTAAACACTTCCGTAACTACAAAACACCAACACACATCCGGATGGTGAAATGATAAACGTTATAGGATCCGAAATAAGCACACAAATTATGGTGACGTTTTGTTCTACAAAATTTACTAGGATGACGGTTTGACAAGTCTTATTTACCTCAGCTCAGCTCAACTTAAATGTTGAATAAAAATTTCGGATATGAGCAAACGGGGTGCAGGCTATGTTTGTCAGTTTGGTTTAGCTGCAAACAACGGTGTGTGTTTTCTGAAAACTTTTAAATTTCAATTCTCATTTATGTGTAGACAAATTTACTGCTTCAGTTGGAATATTTATTTTTGTATTTTGTACTCATTTGAATGTTTTCCACAATGGGAATACACTTAGCAAAAATAGGGACCCAGGATTTTCATCCTCATACCTTTAGGCGTGGATTTTTTAATGACAATTTTACCAAGAA
This sequence comes from Musca vetustissima, assembly GCF_032173495.1. Taxonomy (NCBI): domain Eukaryota; kingdom Metazoa; phylum Arthropoda; class Insecta; order Diptera; family Muscidae; genus Musca; species Musca vetustissima. The sequence goes on from NW_026877525.1 coordinate 146,062, forward strand.
TCCTCATACCTTTAGGCGTGGAGTTTTTAATTAAAATTTTACCAAGATTTAGGCGTGGATTTTTTTAGGCGTGGATTTTTTAATGAAAATTTTACCAAGAATCCTCATACCTTTAGGCGTGGAGTTTTTAATTAAAATTTTACCAAGATTTAGGCGTGGATTTTTTAATGAAAATTTTACCAAGATTTAGGCGTGGATTTTTTAATGAAAATTTTACCAAGAATCCTCATACCTTTAGGCGTGGAGTTTTTAATTAAAATTTTACCAAGATTTAGGCGTGGATTTTTTAATGAAAATTTTACCAAGAATCCTCATACCTTTAGGCGTGGAGTTTTTAATTAAAATTTTACCAAGGTTTAGGCGTGGATTTTTTAATGACAATTTTACCAAGAATCCTCATACCTTTAGGCGTGGAGTTTTTAATTAAAATTTTACCAAGATTTAGGCGTGGATTTTTTAATGACAATTTTACCAAGAATCCTCATACCTTTAGGCGTGGAGTTTTTAATTAAAATTTTACCAAGATTTAGGCGTGGATTTTTTAATGCAAATTTTACCAAGAATCCTCATACCTTTAGGCGTGGAGTTTTTAATTAAAATTTTACCAAGATTTAGGCGTGGATTTTTTAATGAAAATTTTACCAAGATTTAGGCGTGGATTTTTTAATGAAAATTTTACCAAGAATCCTCATACCTTTAGGCGTGGAGTTTTTAATTAAAATTTTACCAAGATTTAGGCGTGGATTTTTTAATGAATTTTACCAAGAATCCTCGTGGTTTTTAATTAAAATTTTACCAAGATTTAGGCGTGGATTTTTTAATGAAAATTTTACCAAGAATCCTCATACCTTTAGGCGTGGAGTTTTTAATTAAAATTTTACCAAGATTTAGGCGTGGATTTTTTAATGAAAATTTTACCAAGAATCCTCATACCTTTAGGCGTGGATTTTTTAATGAAAATTTTACCAAGATTTAGGCGTGGATTTTTTAATGAAAATTTTACCAACAATCCTCATTCCTTTAGGCGTGGATCTTTTAATGAAAATTTTACCAAAGATTTAGGCGTGGATTTTTTAATGAAAATTTTACCAACAATCCTCATACCTTTAGGCGTGGATTTTTTAAAAATATTTTTTGGGCCCTACATTTAGGCGTGGATTTTTTAATGAAAATTTTACCAACAATCCTCATACCTTTAGGCGTGGATTTTTTTGAAATTTTTTAATGAAACCAACAAGATTTAGGCGTGGATTTTTTAATGAAAATTTTACCAAGATTTAGGCGTGGATTTTTTAATTAAAATTTTACCAAGATTTAGGCGTGGATTTTTTAAACATAATTTTTGAGGCCTACCTTTAGGCGTGGATTTTTTAAACATCATTTTTGAAGCCTACATTTAGGCGTGGATTTTTTAAAAAATATTTAGGCGTGGATTTTTTAATGAAAATTTTACCAACGTGGATTTTTTAATGAAAATTTTTTTAGGCGTGGATTTTTTGAAAACCAAGATTTAGGCGTGGATTTTTTAATGAAAATTTTACCAAGATTTAGGCGTGGATTTTTTAATGAAAATTTTACCAAGATTTAGGCGTGGATTTTTTAATGAAAATTTTACCAAGATTTAGGCGTGGATTTTTTAATGAAAATTTTACCAAGATTTAGGCGTGGATTTTTTAATGAAAATTTTACCAAGATTTAGGCGTGGATTTTTTAATGAAAATTTTACCAAGATTTAGGCGTGGATTTTTTAATGAAAATTTTACCAAGATTTAGGCGTGGATTTTTTAATGAAAATTTTACCAAGATTTAGGCGTGGATTTTTTAATGAAAATTTTACCAAGATTTAGGCGTGGATTTTTTAATGAAAATTTTACCAAGATTTAGGCGTGGATTTTTTAATGAAAATTTTACCAAGATTTAGGCGTGGATTTTTTAATGAAAATTTTACCAAGATTTAGGCGTGGATTTTTTAATTAATATTTTACCAAGATTTAGGCGTGGATTTTTTAATGAAAATTTTACCAAGATTTAGGCGTGGATTTTTTAATGAAAATTTTACCAAGATTTAGGCGTGGATTTTTTAATGAAAATTTTACCAAGATTTAGGCGTGGATTTTTTAATGAAAATTTTACCAAGATTTAGGCGTGGATTTTTTAATGAAAATTTTACCAAGAATCCTCATACCTATAGGCGTGGATTTTTTTAATGAAAATTTTACCAAGAATCCTCATACCTATAGGCGTGGATTTTTTTAATGAAAATTTTACCAAGAATCCTCATACCTATAGGCGTGGATTTTTTAATTAAAATTTTACTAAGAATCCTCATACCCATAGCGTGGATTTTTTTTAATGAAAATTTTACCAAGAATCCTAAAACCTATAGGCGTGGATTTTTTTAATGAAAACTTTACTAAGAATCCTCATACCTATAGGCGTGGATTTTTTTAATGAAAATTTTACCAAGAATCCTCATACCTATAGGCGTGGATTTTTTAATTAAAATTTTACTAAGAATCCTCATACCTATAGGCGTGGATTTTTTTAATGAAAATTTTACCAAGAATCCTCATACCTATAGGCGTGGATTTTTTTAATGAAAATTTTACCAAGAATCCTCATACCTATAGGCGTGGATTTTTTAATTAAAATTTTACTAAGAATCCTCATACCCATAGCGTGGATTTTTTTTAATGAAAATTTTACCAAGAATCCTAAAACCTATAGGCGTGGATTTTTTTAATGAAAACTTTACCAAGAATCCTCATACCTATAGGCGTGGATTTTTTTAATGAAAATTTTACCAAGAATCCTCATACCTATAGGCGTGGATTTTTTAATTAAAATTTTACTAAGAATCCTCATACCTATAGGCGTGGATTTTTTTAATGAAAATTTTACCAAGAATCCTCATACCTATAGGCGTGGATTTTTTTAATGAAAATTTTACCAAGAATCCTCATACCTATAGGCGTGGATTTTTTAATTAAAATTTTACTAAGAATCCTCATACCCATAGCGTGGATTTTTTTTAATGAAAATTTTACCAAGAATCCTAAAACCTATAGGCGTGGATTTTTTTAATGAAAACTTTACCAAGAATCCTCATACCTATAGGCGTGGATTTTTTTAATGAAAATTTTACCAAGAATCCTCATACCTATAGGCGTGGATTTTTTAATTAAAATTTTACTAAGAATCCTCATACCTATAGGCGTGGATTTTTTAATTAAAATTTTACCAAGAATCCTCATACCTATAGGCGTGGATTTTTTTAATGAAAAATTACCAAGAATCCTCATACCTATAGGCGTGGATTTTTTTTAAGGAAAATTTTACCAAGAATCCTCATACCTATAGTCGTGGATTTTTTTAAGGAAAATTTTACCAAGAATCCTCATACCTATAGGCGTGGATTTTTTAATGAAAATTTTACTAAGAATCCTCATACCCATAGCGTGGATTTTTTTAATGAAAACTTTACCAAGAATCCTCATACCTATAGGCGTGGATTTTTTAATGAAAACTTTACCAAGAATCCTCATACCTATAGGCGTGGATTTTTTAATGAAAATTTTACCAAGAATCCTCATACCTATAGGCGTGTATTTTTTTAATGAAAATTTTACTAAGAATCCTCATGCCTATAGGCGTGGATTTTTTTATTAAAATTTTACCAAGAATCCTCATACCTTTAGCCGTGGACTTTTTAAAGAATATTTTACCAAGAATCCTAACACCTTTAGGCGTGGATTTTTTTAAAGAATATTTTACCAAGAATCCTCATACCTTTAGCCGTGGACATTTTAAAGAATATTTTACCAAGAATCCTCATACCTTTAGCCGTGGACATTTTAAAGAATATTTTACCAAGAATCCTCATACCTATAGGCGTGGATTTTTTTAATGAAAATTTTACCAAGAATATATTTAGCCGTGGTTTTTTTTAATGAAAATTTTACTAAGAATCCTCATACCTATAGGCGTGGATTTTTTAATGAAAATTTTACCAAGAATCCTCATACCTTTAGGCGTGGACTTTTTAAAGAATATTTTACCAAGAATCCTCATTCCTTTAGCCGTGGACGTTTTAAAGAATATTTTACCAAGAATCTTAATACTCATACATGGACTTTTTAAAGAATATTTTACCAAGAATCCTAACACCTTTAGGCGTGGATTTTTTTAAAGAATATTTTACCAAGAATCCTCATACCTTTAGCCGTGGACATTTTAAAGAATATTTTACCAAGAATCCTCATACTCATACGTGGACTTTTTAAAGAATATTTTACCAAGAATCCTCACATCTTTAGGCGTGGATTTAAAAAAAAAATACCAAGAATCCTCGAAGCATGTTTAAATATTTTCCCGGTGTATTTGTTGTTTATGTTTCGGGTATAATCAACAACAAAAATTATGATTAAAAAGTTTATCAAATGTTGTCATTTTTGTTGTTGCTGCTGCTAGTTTTTTTGAACAGTTTTTCATCGTTACCAACCAACACCAAAGACAAGTTAAGTTAAACAGCATAAAATTGCATTGCATTTTGTTATTCATACTCAAACACCGGTTGTTTGTTTCGTCGGTTACTTGGCTGGCTTAAATAAATTGTCATCCAGGTTGTTGTTTGTCTAGAGTTGTGGAGAATTGCTAAAATATAAATAAAACTTTTTATAGTTTTTATCTAATGGCAATGATGAGTACGAGGAACGGGAAAATTTCAAAATATATGTAACCTCGTAGTCTTTGGGGAATTTACTTAATGCCACATCCAGAATTCACTAAAGATATTTTAAAAGGAATCAGAAACCTTGGTGAGCATGTTCTAATTTTGAAGTGAACCTCGTACATCTCCTATAAATTTGACAGCAATCTTAGAACATCTTATAGGATCATACTTTCCCCAAAAGATATACATTAAGATATAGTTGAGACAAAAATAAATAAAATTGTAAGTTTTGTGGAAAGAAGTTTTCTGTAGTAGCACAGAGGCTGCGGGCAATGTCTATATTCCCTTCACAAACAAAATCTGTACGAAACTTCTTCAAGATTCTATTTCATTTCTAAAGGAAGTTGAGTAGTTGTTATATTTAGTTTTCTTGGCAGTTAAAATAGTAAACAATTAAAGTCTAAGGGCTTTGTGGAAAGAAAACTGCAATACAAAGAAATGCCACAATAAATTGCCAGTGATAATTTGACACATAAAATATGACATGAAGGGAATTTACACTAACTTGATGTAACAATAGTTAAGTTGCTTAACGGAAACTCTTCAAGACTAAATCATATTCTTGGTAAAATGGGTATTCTTGGTAAAATTTTCTTTAAAAATCCACGCCTAATGGTATGGGGATTCTTAAAAAATCCACGCCTAATGGTATGGGGATTCTTAAAAATCCACGCCTAATGGTATGGGGATTCTTAAAAATCCACGCCTAATGGTATGGGGATTCTTCGTAAAATTTTCTTTAAAAATCCACGTCTATATGGTTCTGTATACAAATTTTCTTTAAAAATCCACGTCTATATGGTTCTGTATACAAATTTTCTTTAAAAATCCACGCCTCTGATATTCCTTGAAAAATATTCTTTAAAAAATCCACGCCACTGATATTCCTTGAAAAATTTTTCTTTAAAAATCCACGCCTAATGGTATGGGGATTCTTCGTAAAATTTTCTTTAAAAATCCACGCCTAATGGTATGGGGATTCTTCGTAAAATTTTCTTTAAAAATCCACGCCTAATGGTATGGGGATTCTTCGTAAAATTTTCTTTAAAAATCCACGCCTAATGGTATGGGGATTCTTCGTAAAATTTTCTTTAAAAATCCACGCCTAATGGTATGGGGATTCTTCGTAAAATTTTCTTTAAAAATCCACGCCTAATGGTATGGGGATTCTTCGTAAAATTTTCTTTAAAAATCTTTAAAAATCCACGCCTAATGGTATGGGGATTCTTCGTAAAATTTTCTTTAAAAATCCACGCCTAATGGTATGGGGTAAAATTTTCTTTAAAAATCCACGCCTAATGGTATCGTAAAATTTTCTTTAAAAATCCACGCCTAATGGTATGGGGATTCTTCGTAAAATTTTCTTTAAAAATCCACACCTAATGGTATGGGGATTCTTCGTAAAATTTTCTTTAAAAATCCACGCCACTGATATTCCTTGAAAAAATTTTCTTTAAAAATCCACGCCTAATGGTATGGGGATTCTTCGTAAAATTTTCTTTAAAAATCCACGCCTAATGGTATGGGGATTCTTCGTAAAATTTTCTTTAAAAATCCACGCCTAATGGTATGGGGATTCTTCGTAAAATTTTCTTTAAAAATCCACGCCTAATGGTATGGGGATTCTTCGTAAAATTTTCTTTAAAAATCCACGCCTAATGGTATGGGGATTCTTCGTAAAATTTTCTTTAAAAATCCACGCCTAATGGTATGGGGATTCTTCGTAAAATTTTCTTTAAAAATCCACGCCTAATGGTATGGGGATTCTTCGTAAAATTTTCTTTAAAAATCCACGCCTCTTCATCGGCCTTGGGAAAAATTTTCTTTAAAAATCCACGCCTAATGGTAATTCGTAAAATTTTCTTTAAAAATCCACGCCTAATGGTATGGGGATTCTTCGTAAAATTTTCTTTAAAAATCCACGCCTAATGGTATGGGGATTCTTCGTAAAATTTTCTTTAAAAATCCACGCCTAATGGTATGGGGATTCTTCGTAAAATTTCGTTTAAAAAATCCACGCCTAATGGTATGGGGATTCTTCGTAAAATTTTCTTTAAAAATCCACACCTAATGGTATGGGAATTTTACGTAAAATTTTCTTTAAAAATCCACGCCTAATGGTAAAATTTTCTTTAAAAATCCACGCCTAATGGTATGGGGATTCTTCGTAAAATTTCGTTTAAAAAATCCACGCCTAATGGTATGGGGATTCTTCGTAAAATTTTCTTTAAAAATCCACACCTAATGGTATGGGAATTTTACGTAAAATTTTCTTTAAAAATCCACGCCTAATGGTAAAATTTTCTTTAAAAATCCACGCCTAATGGTATGGGGATTCTTCGTAAAATTTTCTTTAAAAATCCACGCCTAATGGTATGGGGATTCTTCGTAAAATTTTCTTTAAAAATCCACGCCTAATGGTATGGGGATTATTCGTAAAATTTTCTTTAAAAATCCACGCCTAATGGTATGGGGATTCTTCGTAAAATTTTCTTTAAAAATCCACACCTAAAGGGATAGCGATTCTTTCTAAAATGTTCTTTAAAAATCCACGCCTAATAGTATGGGGATTCTTCTTAAAATTTTCTTTAAAAATCCACGGCTGAAGCTATAAAGATTCTTGATAACCTGCGAATATAAAGCTGCGCCATCTACATATTAACAACAATATTTGGTGGTATAAATAAATTTGTTATAATGGCAATTCTGGTGGTGTATGTCTTTGATATAAATCTGTTTAAAGTGCTGCCAAGTTAATGTTTAATATTCTCACCGTAGCATAGTAGTTTTCAGCAATCGAACATCTCGATAAAATCATAAATAATAAAATGTAAGTAATGTATTTTACATTTAGATTTTTTTGTTTTGTTTTGTTTCAATTAAATCATTGTGCACGCATACAATATTTTAAATTTATAAAATGTTATGTCATAACAAAAAGAGATGTAATAATGTACCATATTAATTCTTGTACTTAGAATCCATGTTCATAATTTTAATTTATAAAATAAAAATGTCTTACCTTTATCGGGTTTCGGGGACGCTGAATACGATTCTGCAATGAGAAAAGTAAAAAATGCATTAGGGTGAATGGAAAATTGTGGTAATTTTTTAGCGAAGTTAATGACATATTTTGAATAAATTTTGTAGTCAATGATTACAAATGTGAAATCAGATTTCGAAAATCAAATAACAAAAACAAGAGGTAGGTTAATGGTACCGACTGATTACAATTTTTTCTTGTGGTGCCCCACATTTTCCGTCAAAACAATAACTCAATTTGAATATGTGTATGTAATGTCTTAAAATAACAAATAAAATATAAAAATATTTTGAAATTTCATTTGCAAATAAAATTCAACACTACAGTATTCGAGAGCTAAATTTGTTAGAGCATAGGGAAGAAATATAATTAAAATGAAATGTTCAACCCCACATTTTGAAAAAAAAATTGACATTCCATTCATTTTCGCTCCAAAAACCCCACAATATCGAAATATGACAGTGTCGTTATGTGGGGGCTACCAAAAAGGTTTACCTATAATTATAATTTTAAGTGGAGAAATTTGATGCTCAATAAGAACGAAAACTGGCAAACTATAGCGAATTCGTTTGAAAAACGCACTCAAAATACCGAAAAATGGGGACACCGTTATATGGGAGCCACCCGAAAATAATGGACTTATATTTATTATTTTTTACGCGCGCTCAAAAACCTCAAAATACCGAAAAGTAAGGGGAATCCTTAACTTCCAACTCGATCTGCTTGCAGCCAAAAACAACCCTATGCAAAATATCTGAATTCCTTCAGAATATAGCGCAATTACAACAGATAAACGGACATGGCTTGATCGCATTAGAATATTGCACTGAATTGAAAATGAATATTTCGATAAATTACAAACGGAATATACCCTCCATACTATGGTGCAGGGTATGAAAAACACCGAAAATGGTCGGAATATTTATATGGGGGCTATTTATTACAATAACTTATATCACAAATTAACTGGAAATACATTTCTCATCCTCTAAGAAAGCTCAATGTCAAATTAATTTTTTTTTCGGTGGGAACACCTTCAATATACCGAAAATAATGTGGTGTCCTTTTATTAGTGGTCATTTAAAAAAAAATCGATCTATATCTGCAAAGATGTATTTTCGCAATGAAGCCGACAAAATTAGTTATTTAGGTTTATAATAAAATGTTAACACACGTCAGGACATCACGCAAGGGACACGCAGGACATAACACAATACAGGACATAATTTATTTACAGATTGTGTCCTTTAAAGGCATTTAAGGGATTCGGAATTCCGTTATAAAACTATCATTTCAAATAAGGGGCTCCGAAAAAAAAATTATTGAGAAGTACCTCAATCCTCAACTTTGGTCTTTTAGTGGTGCTTTATAGTGCGACGGGTCATTTATTTTTTGAAAATTATGTCAGATCGACAGTTACAGCGTATGTAGCGTGGTCGAAGTAGGATTTTATTTACTTTAAACAAGATGATTTTACCTGTCACACAAATTACAAATTCAGGGATATTGAACAGGAAATATTTTTGGACCGTATAATCCCTTGAGGAAGTAATCAGAATTTTTGATTTTACACATTGCAACTTTTTTATATCCTCCAACATTAGGTGGAGTTTCTCCTAAATTTGTTATTCCATTTGCAACAGCTCGAAATATTCACCGAACACCCCATGTAGTATATTCTTCATCCGAATAAAATTCTATGTTGATTTATTCCGCTCCGTCTTTGTCTGTTTAAATCATGGTAGAGCTCGCTATATTTAAGATAGGGGTTTGCAATTTATCACATTGTTCCAGATTTTTTGGTATTGAAAATGAGTATATATTGGCCTTCGTTATTGTATAGCCCCATATAGCGTTTAGAGATTTTTTTCATGATTGAATTATTGACGCATATTTATGATGGTGCGGATTGACAAGCTGCTTATTTGCCAGCGACATGCCCACTATAGAAAATCCACGACTTTTTTCCTTACAACGGCATCGAATAACAATATAAACTCCATCTTACGGTAGATATTATAAAATTTCAGAAGGAAATGTTATTTTAAATTGAGATTTTTAGCTGGAAACAAATAAAATATGCTTGAACTTACCCCTATAAATGGCTATGCATAATTGGCCGCGTGTAGTCTCTTGTCATTCGAATTGGTTTTGTTTTAAATATATTTTTATACTCTAATAATTCAATTTTTATTTTCAAATCTTAATCACAATAAAATTATTTGGTTTTTTTTTCAACTTTTCACTAATAGAGACACATTCCAAATAATTATTATTTTTTTCCATTTGACATGGAATTTATTATTTGTTTACTTTTCAGCATGGCTCGAATTATTATTATATTTAATTGATTACTTCATCACATTAACACTTACACATTTAATCCAACTGATCATTTTTAAATGGCCTAAAATATCGCCACTGACAAAGAAAAAACACTTTTACACGGCAGATGGGTCTACGATCCGAAACAACCCGAGTCTTACTCGTCCAATGTCTGCACCGCAGTCTATTGTGCAAAAGCATTAAGCCTGCTACAACAACAACATTTCTCACAACACACGAACTCAACCGACAATACATGAACGGACAACGACACTTGTTGCCTCTCATAGCCACGGAAATAATAACCATATTTTTAGCCAAAAACTATTGAAAACACTTTAAATTCACAATAATTACATTCTTTAGGAATTGATTTAATGAAATAAATTCTTTTTTCTTTAATTTATTATATATATTTAACAAAAATTAACACTTTAATTATAACCGAAAAATTCGCGACCGGCCGCCATGACAGAATTAACAAAAACTAAAGGAAAATGTCAAAAGGAGAAACAGTGTTGTCAATGCTTGAAAAATAGTGTCATATAAATCACTAAATTAACTGGGTAACCTATAAATTTGCATACAGCGTTGAATTCCATTTAGACTACTTGCAATTAGATTCTAATTCTAATTATTAGAATGATGGTCACTGAGCATGGGAATTATAAACCAATTGATCATTTTTATTTTGTTACCTAAAGAAAAAATGCATTTTTGAAATAAATGATCGGATGTTTATTTCGTAATAAAGAAGACCAAATCCGTCTACAACAATTTGATGTTAATTTACAAAAGTCAAACTATCTTGTTGGCTATTGCACACGATTATACTCCAAAGAAATATTCATATTCATGTTGGCTCCTAACTTAAGTCAAGTAAGATATAAAATATACGAAATATAAGCGCCAGCCACAAAATGTTGACCTTTTTTCGAGTACTCTTCTACAGATGTTCAAATCTTTGATAAAACGACGTTAAGTTCGGACGGGCCGAATTGTTTATACCGTGCACTATGAGTTGTATATTTAAAATACCTGTAATCATTCGGTACCTTTACATATTTCGCAATTTATGCCATGGAAAATTTTTGTTGGAAGATTTGACACCCAACGATATTACACCCAATTCCTGAACGTAATCTATTCAAAATATAAAATAACAGTTAATTCGGTTGAAAATGTATCCATACTTTCCGAAATACGTAAAGAATGAAACAATAATTAAAAATTTTGTGGTAGGAAGATTTGGTACACAATTTTTTTAAAAATCAAATTGCAGCCAATTTGGTTGAAAAAATGTCCAAAATCTCAAAATATTAACATTATTGGGGATATCCTAAAAAGCAGACCAATTATTTTTAATAGGAAGATTTTCAATATACTAAATTACAGTCAATAAAGGGACCCCCACCCCCAATTCTCGATTTTAATTTTTGAAGATTTTCAATGAGCTGGTAAATCAATACCAATGTTTTTAACTTTGCACATATATATTTGAAAATTTAAAAGAGAAGAAAAATAATTTACAAAAAATTGACTTCGCTCTGAAATTAACAAAATGGCGGACCTTTGAAAAAATAGTTTTGGAAAATCACCGATTTTTTACCAAAAACCAATTTAAAAAATAAGGAAGATCTTCGCCGATTGGCTTTATCCTAGTTCATACGATAGCTATACACTCACAGAGAAACGTGTACAAATTTGGAATCGAATGGGTCATTAGTTTTTGAGTTATCGTGCCCGCCATTCTTGAGATTTTCTCTTGACATTCTTGAATTAGTGTAGATTCAAATTAAATCAAAAAAATGTTGACCCCGAGAATGGGAGTCCCCTTACGTGGAAAAATGTGCCCAATTGGCGAATTTTGGGTTTACAATTATTAGGTTGGGGAAAAAGTAATCCATTTTTTTTTTTTTTTTTGTGTAAATGGTTAAAAACATTTATGGCCGATTTTTAGCTGCTTCGATCATTTCTCCAATTTTATCGACATTTTGGACGACCGTGTACCTGTGCGAGGTGCATCTTTAACATCAAAAATTCTTGAACGGAATCTACGAAACCAAAATCGTTAATAATTGGTTGTTACAGTATCGGAACAATAAACACCAGAAAAACTGTAAAGTGTATCGAATTTTCTCTTTGTTCACTTCCATTTTTAACACCCTGCAACTCACAACTGAATGCACCAAACAAAAAGCAGCAAAATAATTTTTTACTGCGAAATGTCACCTTTCCAACGAGCATAAATCTGAAATTGTTTGATCGATACTTTACGAGAAACCTTTCTTTTTTTCTTTTTCCCCAAACTAATATATGAGGGCTACCCTAAAAGGTACTAGAAAGATGCAACCTGTTAGGTAGAAAAACGGGTCCAAAAACTATAAAATCACGAATTTTGGGGTATATATTTCATTTTCAATACCAAAATTCTTAAGAGTAATAGCAATATATGTGCTAAGTTTAAAAACACTATCTTAAATATTGTAAACTCTATCGTTATTGATCAGTCTGATTTACAAACTGCTTATTTTCCCATCCATATGTCGATTATAGAAAAACCACAACTTTTTTGTTCCTAATAGCGGCATAAAAAATATCAACTCCAATTTATGGTAGACGTTAGATAAATTCAGAAAGAAATGAAATTTAAAATTGTGAATTTTATGTTTGGAAAACACTGAAAACAAATAAAAAATGTTTGGACTTACCATCCTTAATGTCTATGCATTCAATTTGGAGGCACTGCCGCAAGTACCCTCGTAACAATGAAATAGATTTTAAAAAATATATTTTCTTATATTCTAATAATTTGATTTTTCTTTGAATCTTAATCAAAACTAAATTAGTTGATTTTCAAAATACACTTTTTCCAATTACTTAATAGGATTTTCAAGTTTACACATATTTTACTTATACTTTATTTTATTTTAATCCTTTTGATTTGGAAAAACACACTGACACTTGAATTATTGACTTAGTTTTGAAATTATACCATTTGGCTTATTTTTTATTTTCAGAATGCCTCGCCTGCTATTCTACTTATTATTTTTGATTTTCAAAACAAAATAAAAAATCGGCATTCAACTTTATTTTTTCATAATTTTAATATGTAAACATTTGCATATTTAATTCGATCACCGACCACCTTTAAACGGCATACGAGTTTGCAACCGACAACAAAAACAACAACATTTCCCAAACACACAAACGCGACCGGCAATGCATGAACGGACAACGACACTTGTTGTCTCTCATAGACACGAACTTTTAATCATTTGTTAGCCAAAGAGCCATTGAAAACACTTTAATTTCACAATTTTAACATTCCTTAGGAATTGATTTAATGAAATTAATTTTTTTTAATTTATCACTTATATTTCACAATATCTAATACTTTAATTGTAACCGAAAAATTCGCAACCGGCGCCATGACAGAATTAAGGAAAACTAAAGGAGAATGTCAAAAGGAGAAACAGTGATGTCAATGCTCGATAAATAATCGTCAAATTGACTGGGTAACACATAAATTTGCATTTGTAAACAGGTTAGCACTCCAATTGGATTATTTGCTATTAGATCAGTGATGCACACGGTGAGAGGATGGCATTTTGTAAATGTATGTGTGAGACTAGCACACAAAATTAAAGCGGGCCACACACGTTAAACATGTGCTCTCCATCGGTGTGAATTAAATTAAAAAAAAATAAAGTAAATAAAATTGATCGATCTTTTTTGCGTCGTCACTATCGCTGACCTTCTTCATTCTTTAAAAACCAGATTCGAAATAAAACGTTGTTTTCAAAAATGGGTTTAAATAGACATTTATGATGAATATACAATATCGAGTGGTAGCGTTACCTGAATTGGATGTTATTTTTCTTGGCGAGGTTTACTTTAAACAAGGAGTAGTGTAGTCGGACGGGGCCGAAAAGTCGATTTTTAGGTTTTTGACTAAAAAGCATGGTATAATAACAGAAGGTAACAAGTGTTGTTGTACAACAAACGATACAACAACCACATGGAATTTTGTTGTTGTAAGTTATATTAGTGTCAATTTCATTTGACAGAAAAATGTAAACAAACAAATTATATTTATTTTGAAAATGAAATATTTTCGAATTCTCAAAATAAAATTTGAAAAACATGAATGAAAATCTATCAAATTTATATATCTTTCCTATAATTGGGCCATTGCCACTTATATAGGTAACACATATGAAAATGCAGGGAGTTGCGAGTTATTCCATGAAGAAAGATTTGCTTCCTTAAAATTTCCCAGCAGGCAGATTGAGTAAATTGAAATAATTAGTAGAAAAGCAGGCGAGACATTCGAAAATGAAAAATAATACCAAAATAATACATTCCATGTTAAATTGTATAATTTGAAAAAATAAAATAAAAAATTCAAGTGCCAGTGTGTTTTTCCAAATCAAAAGGATTAAAATAAAGTATAAGTAAAAGGCGTGTGTTTAGTATGAAATTGAAAATCCTATTTAATAAATATAAAAGGTGCATTTTGAAAATCAAATACTTTAGTTTCGATTAAGATTCCAAACAAAAAATCAAATTGTTAGAATATAAAAAAATATGTATTTAAAAACTATTTCATTGTTACGAGGGTACTTGCGGCAGTGTCTCCCAATTGAATGCATAGACATTTAGGATGGTAAGTTTGTTTCCCATGATGTTCAAATATAAAAATCTCAATTTGAAATATCAGTTCCTTCTAACATTTTACACTATCTACCATACGTTGGATTTCGTATTTTCATTTGATGCCGCTGGCAACTCCTTCATATAGAAACAAGTGTTCAAAAAAGACGAATCCGCAATTTTTTTACACATTTCTAATTTTTCCGTTGCGAATGCATCTTTTTTGTACACCTGTTTCTATATGAAGGAGTTGCCAGATGAAAACAAAATTTACCATGCGTTCATAACAGAGATGGAAGTTTCCAAACACACATAACTTTTTTCAATTTATACCTCGCTTTTTCTGCTAGGCTAAAAACTTTTCGAACTGCCCTCGTATTTAGGATAGAGCTTTGAAATTTTACAAGTACATTGCTATTACTCTTAAAATGTTTGGTATTGAAAATTGAATATATCGGTCCCTTTTTATTATAGCCCCCATATAACGTTTTTTTCACGTTTTTCAACCTAAGAGGCTGTAATTCAGTATGTTGGGTTCTCAATATTGGTCTACCTTTATGGAAGCCCCCATATAACAACTGTATACCCCAAAATTCGGCATTTGGGCACGTTTTTTCACTTAAGGGAACACCCCCCCCCCCCCCCCCATTCTCGATTTTAATTTTTCAAGATTTTTAATGGGCTGGTAAATCAATACCAAATTTTGTTAAGGTTTGTAACTTTGCACATATATATTTGAAGATTTAAAAGAGAAGAAAAATAATTTACAAACAATTTTTGTTATAGTTTTGTTGCTGTTTTTTGTAATTAAAGAAAAGTCCTTATTTTTGATGGCGGACATGATAACTCCTCACTGGAACATCGGATTCCGAAAATTCCAACAGTGTTAGAAAGAGTACATGTATGGCTCTCGTATGAACTAGAATTATTGACTTCGCTCTAAAATTAACAAAATGACTGACCTTTGAAAAATTATTTTTTGATAAATTGCCTATTTTTGATCAAAAACCAAGTTAAAAAATAAGGAAGATCTTCACCGATTGGTATTATCCTAGTTCATACGAGAGCTATACACTTAAAGAGAAACGTGTAAAAATTTGGACTCGATTGGGTTATTAGTTTTTGAGTTATCGTGCCCGCCATTCGCAAAAGAGAAAAAAGGCGTTTAAAGTTTGAGAAGCCCTTTAGCCGTCACTTGATGCTGACACAATACATCGGCTATATCTTCAAGAGTTCTTGAGATTTTCACTTGAAATTTTATAGGAACATTCATTAAATAGTGTAGTTTCGAATTATATCAATTATTCGAATCATATCAAAAATTGAATTGAGAATGGGGGGTTCCCTTAATTGACTTTAATTTAATATATTGGGTATAAAATCTTCCTATTAAACATAATCAGTATTGTTCCACTTTTTAGGATAGACCCAGACCAGTATTTTGAGCAGTTTGGAAACTTTTTCAAACGAATTGGCTGTAATTTGGTTTTTTGAATTGAAATTGGGTAGCAAATCTTCTTATCACGACATGTTTAATTATTTTTTTCACTTTTTACCTATTTCTGAAAGAATGGGCACAATTTTCAACAGAATTGACTGTAATTTGAAATTTAGAATTCACATTGAGTATAAAATCTTCCTACTACAAATCATCATTATTGGTCTATTTTTTACGATAGCCTTCATGTGTCGATACCTACTATTATTAGGTATTTTGGAAATTGTAGGTTCATTTTTACCCGTTGTGATTGGGTAAAGGTATTTTAAATGCCCACCTGATTGTGCATGGTATAAACAAATTCGGTCTGACCGAACTTAACATAGTTTTATCAAGGATTTGAACATCTGAAGTACTTGAAAGAATGGTAAACGTCTTGTGGCTGGCGTATCCGAAGTAGTGGGCTTATATTCCTTATAATTTACTTGACTTAAGTTGGGAAGAAACATTACAATGCACAAAGTTGGAGACAACTTGGATATTTCCTTGGATAATAAATCGTGCGCACCAGCCAGCAACATAGTTTGATATTTATAAATAACCTTCAAAATTATTGGAGACGGATTTGGTCATCTTTATTACGAAATAAACATCCGATCATTTATTTCAAAATTACATTTTTCCTTTAGGTAACAAAATAAAACTTAGTCTATTTTAATTCTTAATTTATTATTCAGAACATTACACTGTGCTACAAAATAACAAAAAAAATTTTTTCTGGGGTTCTAATGTACCAATTCTGTTTAGTTGGAGTCTCTGGATCACGAAAATACCTTTGGTTTTTCTGGGTCACTTCGAAAATTAATTTTATAACGGTAAATATAGAGAAAAACGAGGTTTCATGGATTTTCCATTTGAAACTTGAATAACTTATTTACTATATAACGGATTTATATTATTCTTTTTTTCTTTCGAAGAGTACAATTTTTCCTTTCAAACAAGATATATATTTGGTAAATCGGTTGAGTATTGGCTGAGTTACAGCGGTTGAAATGTGAAAAAATACGCCTAAAATGACAAAATTTATTTTTCTTCGGACTGTACGATGAAATTATGATATCAAGCCATATAAGTTTTATTATATTACGGCGAAGAAAATTAAATTAGCTTTCGAAAATGATAAAAATCAAAAAAATCGGTTAAAAAATGGATGACTTATACACATTTTTGTATTGATTCTATGCATATTCTCTAAAGGAAATATGGGTCTGTATCTTTTCCTGTTATAAACCGTTATGTTTGCAACAGGCAAAAGGAAACGAGATAGACCCATAGTTCCTTTAGAGAATATGCATAGAATCAATACAAAAATGTGTATAAGTCATCCATTTTTTAACCGATTTTTTTGATTTTTATCATTTTCGAAAGCTAATTTAATTTTCTTCCCCGTAATATAATAAAACTTATATGGCTTGATATCATAATTTCATCGTACAGTCCGAAGAAAAATAAATTTTGTCATTTTAGGCGTATTTTTTCACATTTCAACCGCTGTAACTCAGCCAATACTCAACCGATTTGCCAAATATATATCTTGTTTGAAAGGAAAAATTGTACTCTTCGAAAGAAAAAAATAATAATATAAATCCGTTATAAAGTAAATAAGTTATTCAAGTTTCAAATGGAAAATCCATGAAACCACGATTTTCTCTATATTTACCGTTATAAAATTAATTTTCGAAGTGACCCAGAAAAACCAAAGGTATTTTCATGGTCCAGGGACTCCAACTAAACAGAATTGGTACATTAGAACCCCTGAAAAATTTTCATGTCGCACAGTGTTATTATTATCGCTTAATTAATCTGATTTAAATTTCGGGTCACAGCGAAGAAGTGTTCATATTTCAATTCATTTTATTCTTATTGGTATACTTAAAGTGACTGACTGTGTACTGATTTATAATTTCCATGTTCAGTGACTATCATTCTAATTGCAAACAGTCTAATTGGAATGCAACACTGTATGTACATTTATGTGCTACCCAGTCAAATTGGCGATTTATAAAAAATTCTTTGTTCTAGCATTGACAACACTGTTTCTCCTTTTGACATTTTCCTTTAGTTTTTGTTAATTCTGTCATGGCGGCCGGTTGCGAATTTTTCGGTTATAATTAAAGTGTTCAATATTGTGAAATATAAGTGATAAATTAAAGAAAAAATAAGTAATTCAATTAAAGCAATTTCTAAATCATATAATAGTTGTGAAATTAAATTGTTTTCAATGGTTTTTTGGCTAAAAATATGGTATTTATTTTCGTGGCTATAGAGGCAACAAGTGTCGTTGTCCGTTCATATGTTTTCGGTAGCGTTCGTGTGTTGCGAGAAGTGTTGTTGTATTTGTTGTCGGTTGCAAACTCGTATGCCGTTTAAAAGTGATCGATTGAATTAAGTGTGTGTTTAAATAGTAAAATGTCGAAGAAATCAAGATAAATATCAAGTTAAATAAAATAATTTATTGAAAATCAAAAATAAAAATAAGTAGAATAGCATGCGAGGCATGCTGAAAAGTAAAATAAAAAAAAATATATAAATTTCATGTCAATTGTGAAAAATTAAATTAATATTAAAAGTGTCAGCGTATTTTGGAATGGGTGTCTGTATTAATGAATGAATGTTTAAATCAAAATCAATAATTAGAAATAAAGTGTATTTTAAATATCAAATAGTTTATATTGTGATTAAATCAATTCCAATGTTACGAGTTTAATTGCGGCAGTGCCTCCCCATTGAATGTCTAGACATTTAGGATGGTAAGTTCAACCATATTTTATTTGTTTTCAGTGATAATACAAATAATGCAATCATGATGGATTTTGCAATATTTAATGTAGGGCTTTGAAATGGAATATATCGGTCCACTTCTCATGATAGTCCCATAAAACGGTACAACCCAAAATTCGACTTTTTGAGACATATGGGGACATGTTGTAATTTAGTACAGTATTTTTCGGTTAAATGCACATCAAATTTTGCACAAATTTTTGTTCAATTAACCGAGGAGCCAATTATCCGAACCCGCTTAATTGAATAGTCTGTTCAATTACAGTAATAACCTGTAATTGGAACTACTAATCATTTAAAAAAAAATCAATGTCAAATACAAATTACGCTTTCTCGCAGTTTTTCCTTAGCAATAAACATATGTTTTGAATTAGTAGAGGTCCCACCTAGTCTTCTTCACAAATTATATCAAATATGTATGTAAAAAAATGGCAGATTATTTTTTTTCAATTATTATTATGCAATTAACCGGAGAAAAGTAAAAGGAAATTTATTTTTGATGACATGAATTTTGAACCAATTAAACGGGAAAATCAATTAACAGGGTTTAATTATCCGAGAAAATTTACATGAAATATGAAATATTTTTTGCCCCATCATGTGGTTCAATTAAGCGTGGAAACCAATTAACCGTAGGGTCAATTAACCGAAAAATACTGTATATTGGTAAAAAGTATCAATATTGATCCAAATTTTTGGGTTGCCATCTATTACAGTTACCCCTGTTCGGTATTTTGAAGTTTGTTGGCACGCTTTTCTACACATTTAGTTATATTAGATTTTTCTAGGAATTATCAAAAAACTGAAAATGTCCCTACACAAAATTATCAATATAGAACTTAGTATCCAATTAACCCCCATATAATGGTACCCCCATTGTTTGGTATCTTGATTTTGGGCACGTGAAGGAATTAGCTGCAATTTGCAATCGATGTGGATGTAAATTGACGGCTGTCGTACATATACAGAAAATTATCAAAATAGGTCCATCTTTTGGTCCCTATGTAAAGGTTGCGCCCCATTGTCAGTATTTTGAAGATTTTGGACGCTTTTTCCCATTCTTATTGCAGCCTATTGAAATTGGGATAAATCAGTTCAGATTTAGATATAGCTCCCATATAAATTTTCGTCCGATTTTATGTAAATGGCGTACCAAAGTCCTTATATATCTTTAGATTTGCACGAAATTTGGCACAGCGTACGGAATTAAGTCTTGAGTGATGTGTGTTAAGTTCCGTGAAAATCGGTTCAGATTTTGATATAGCTGCCATATATATTTTCGTCCGATTTTATGTAAATGGTCTACCAAAGTCCCTATATATCTTTAGATTTGCACGAAATTTGGCACAACGTACGGAATTGAGTCTACAGTGATGTGTGTTAAGTTTCGCGAAAATCGGTTCAGATTTAGATATAGTTCCCATTTATATTTTCCATCGATTAGATGTATAGTGTGCACTAAAGACCCAAAGTTTGTACGATGGACACACAATTTTGTTGACATCGGTTTAGATTTAGATATAGCTCCCATTTGTATTTTTGTTGGATTTTAAGTAAATGTTGCACCGATAAACTCGAAACGTATCAAATTGAGACTAGAATGACGTTATAGCTCTTTTTAATTGGTGCAAATGTAGAAACAGCTTACAAACGGGCATCTGATTGAGATTAAATTTATGTAAATAAAATCGATTTACATACATTTGTCCCATTGTACGCAAACGACTCTAAACTTGCCCGAATGAAATGAAATTTCGAATTCGAAAATGCGGAGTCTTTCAAGTTCGAAGATGAGTTACATATATATACAATAGGTTATTATGGGTTTCCAAATTTCTACACTAAAAATAATAAATATCGGCCTATTGGTCTCTCTGGTAGCGCCCATATAACTGTAAATCCAATTTTCTGTAATTTGGGGTTCTTAAGCGTTTTTTTCCAACAGAATTCGCTTTATTTTGGTATTTAGTAGTCAAATTAGAACCAAATCTCCCACAAATTATTTATATTCGCTTTTGGGGGTAGTCCCTATATAACCCCCTTTATTATATAAAAACAGTTTTCTGATTTATTCCACGTTTGGGGTTGTCGCCATATAGTCGTATTCCACCGTAGTATGGGGCATATTCTGTATTCGATGTTGTCTGTTTATAGCCTAAAAAATATGGAATTATTAGACCATCTGTTGTAATCATTCTACCTTCGGAGAATTTTGAGATAATAAACTAGAACGTCAGGTTCGAGAATGAACTATATGGGAACCCATTTAGGCCTAGTCCCTATTTAATAACTACCGATTTAGGGTGAAGGAATCTTCCTTCTGATACAAAACGAACATTTTAGGTTCGAAATTGAGCTATATTGGTCCTCAATTAGTAGAGATGGGCAGTGGGTAAATACCCAAAGGGTAAATACCCGGTAAATTGGGTAAATACCCGGTAAAATGGGTAAATACCCATTTGTGGGTATTTATTTGGGTATTTACTATATTGAATCGGTAATACAACATCATACACCCTATTTCCGGGTTTCTGTTATCAAATCGATTTAGAATGGATAGTTTTACCATACTTTAAAGACGTGGGTAAATACCCGATTTTTTACCCAAAAATTGGGTATAAACTCATTAACTGCCGAACCACTTGACATAGGCGGCCAAAATTTAGCACACATGTTTCTAATGTTAAAACAAATATAGAAATCCAACATAGGCCCCCATATAACCATATCTCCCGATTTAAGGTATTTTTTTCTATTAGACACATTTTACAACCAAATTGGCTGTAATTTGCAGAGAGTGTTCCTTTTGAGTACCAAATGTCCATGCAAAATTTTATGTATGTAGGTCCACGTTTACTAGTAGCCATACAAAGGTACCCCTATTTAGAATATTTACCCAAAAATTGGGTATAAACTCATTAATTGCCGAACCACTTGACATAGGCGGCCAAAATTTTGCACGCATGTTTCTAATATCAAAACAAATATAGAAATCCGACATGGGGTCCCTGGGTCCAAGTTTTGATATAGGCCCCCTTATAACCGTATCTCCCGATTTAAGGTATTTTTTTGCCTATTAGACACATTTTAAGGCTAAATTGGCTGTAATTGGGCACAAAGTGTTCTCTTTGGGTACCAAATGTCCACGCAAAAATTTAGGTATGTAGGTCCACGTTTACTGGTAGCCCCCATACAAAGGTACCCCTATTTTGAGTATTTACCCAAAAATTGGGTATAATCCCATTAACTGCCGAACCACTTGACATAGGCGGCCAAAATTTGGCTCAGATGGTTTTTATATCAATACAAATACTGGTATGGGAAATGGAGTCTTTGGGTCCAAGTTCTGATATAGCCCTTATATAACCGTAGCTCCCGATTTTAGGTATTTTATTTGCCTATTAGACACATTTTAAGGCTAAATTGGCTGTAATTGGGCACAAAGTGTTCTCTTTGGGTACCAAATGTCCACGCAAAAATTTAGGTATGTAGGTCCACGTTTACTGGTAGCCCCCATACAAAGGTACCCCTATTTTGAGTATTTACCCAAAAATTGGGTATAATCCCATTAACTGCCGAACCACTTGACATAGGCGGCCAAAATTTGGCTCAGATGGTTTTTATATCAATACAAATACTGGTATGGGAAATGGGGTCTTTGGGTCCAAGTTCTGATATAGCCCTTATATAACCGTAGCTCCCGATTTTAGGTAATTTTTATCTATTAGTCAATTTGATTGGCTGGAATTTGGCTCAGAGAGTTCTCTATGAGTACCAATTGTTTACGCTGGTCCACGTTGTCTGTCCTATATAACGGTCCTGATTTTGGGTATTTATATATATTTAAAAAACTTTTTAACAGCCGAACTATTTAATGTGTGTTTTGAAGACTCCATTTTCCCATACAGGAAATAATGTTGATTTTAAACCATTTGTGTCAAAAACCACATTTTGCATTAATATTTTGTGCAAAAAGAAATCTCACTATGCCAAATTATAACCAATTTGATCGTTATAACCAATTTGATCTATGCCAAATTATAACCAATTTGAAGTACCTTAAATCGGTAGGTACGGTTATATGGGGGCTATATCAGAACTTGGACCCAGGGACCCCATTTTGGATTTCTGTAAAATTTTGCATGGACATTTGGTACCCAAGAAGAACACTATGTGCCAAATTACAGCCAATTTAGCCTTAAAATGTTTCTAATACGCAAAAAATACCTTAAATCGGGAGATACGGTTATAAGGGGGCCTATATCAAAACTTCGACCCAGGGACCCCATGTCGGATTTCTATATTTGTTTTGACATTAGAAACATGCGTGAAAAATTTTGGCCGCCTATGTCAAGTGGTTCGGCAATTAATGAGTTTATACCCAATTTTTGGGTAAATACTCTAAATAGGGGTACCTTTGTATGGGGGCTACCAGTAAACGTGGACCTACATACATAAAATTTTGCATGGACATTTTGTACTCAAAAGGAACACTCTCTGCCAAATTACAGCCAATTTGGTTGTAAAATGTGTCTAATAGAAAAAATACCTTAAATCGGGAGATATGGTTATATGGGGGCTGTATCAAAACTTGGACCCAGGGACCCCATGTTGGATTTCTATATTTGCTTTGACATTAGAAACATGTGTGCAAAATTTTGGCCGCCTATGTCAAGTGGTTCGGCAGTTAATGAGTTTATACCCAAACATTGGGTAAAAACTCGGGTATTTACCCAAGTTTTTACCCACGTCTTTAAACTATCGTAAAACTATCCATTCTAAATCGATTTGATAACAGAAACCCGGAAATAGGGTGTAAGATGTTGTATTACCGAGTCAATATAGTAAATACCCAAATAAATACCCACAAATGGGTATTTACCCACCCCGTGGGTATTTACCCGGTAAATACCATCTCTATCAATTAGGCATAGCCCATCATATAATGATAACTCCAAATGTTCGGTAATTCCTACATGATGTAATCAATATGGATCACCCTTTAGGTATTTCCCTGCAAATTGCAGTATTTTGATGATTTTATACACATTATGTCATATGTTATCAATATCGGACGACGATTTGGAGTTTTGAGATTTTATTAAAATCCTCATTAAAAGAATTATATAAATATCCTACCAATTTTTGTTTACATCGGAAGTTTTAATCACACTTCTCAAGGTCGTTCGCTATAGTATAGTTCCAAGTGGGCTTTAATTTCAAGTATCTTTCAGTATACCTATGGTGGAGGGTAACCGAAGTTCGGCCCGGCCGAACCTAACGCATTATTCACTTGTTAATACTAATTATGTTTATATTAGTTTTATGCACTCCACTCCACCCAACCTATTAAAAAAAATTATTTTCTTTCAAATATTTTTTTTCTTTATTGAATTGTTTTTATACGTCATTCCTTCACACGTAATTCGGCCAACAGCTAACTCAATGCAATAGAAAATGATAAAACCCAAGCGGCTGTACATACAACACTCCGAATCATTCTTAATAACTACATTAAATGAGAAATGCATGTATGTATATATGTGTGAATTATATTGGACCTAATCATCATCATCATTATTGCGTTAAGAAGCTTTGCGAGTAAAAAATCAAATTAATATAAAACATTGTAAATAAAATCATCACTAAACAGCATCATTTCTTCTTGGCATCCTTGAGACCAGCACCAGCATTAAATTTGAAGAATATAATATCACCATCTTCCACTGTGTAGTTACGGCCCTGTTGACGATATTTACCAGCAGCCTTACAGGCAGCTTCGGAACCCTCCTCCTTGAAATCCTTAAAGTGCATAACTTCAGCCATAATGAAACCCTTTTCGAAATCGGTGTGAATACGACCGGCAGCTTGGGGGGCTTTTGTACCCTTTTGAATAGTCCATGCCTTGACTTCATCAGCACCGGCTGTGAAGAAATATTCCAATTGCAAAGCCTTGTAACCGGTTACAATGATTTTATCCAATTGACTCTTGCATTTAGTCTCATTTTCATATTCGATGCGTTCGAGGTCGTCCTTTTCGGCCAGCGCCTGTTCGAAGGCACCCGAGAAGGGGATCATAACAGCACCGGGATCATTTTTGTCAACCCATTCCTTGATTTTGGGCAACCATTTGTTCTTCTTGCGAATGAAGTCCTTGTCGGACAAGTTGATCAAGTAGATGCATGGCTTCGAGGTCAAAAACAAATATTTGTTTAGGATTTCAATCTGGAAATAAAAAATAAAATATTTTTTATTAAAAAAAAAAAAAAAATAAAATATTATTTATTTAAAAACTCACATCATGAGCATTCCAATCGGAAAACCTCAAATGTTTCTTCTCATCGACCAAAATACCCTTGATCTTCAGCAGAGAGTCATATTCGGGCTTTAATTTCTTATCACCACCACGTGCGACAACCTTTTCCAATTTTTCCAAATATTGCATTAACTTTTCTTCGTCCTTCAAACGCAATTCTTCGGAAATAATTGCCAAATCACGCACGGGATCTACCTCACCCTCAACGTGTGTTACATCGGGGTCTTCGAAGGCACGACACAAATGGAAAATGGCATCGCAAGCATTGATGTGTGAGAGGAAAGCATTACCCAAACCTTGACCCTCGGCAGCACCCTTTACCAAACCGGCAATATCGACAACATTCAAATATGCAGGAACTTTGCTAGCTGGCTTGTGATATTCGCAAAGGAAATCGAATCTTTCATCGGGCACTGGGACTCTACGTAAACGGAAAATAAGAAGAACACAATAATGGTTAATGCAAAGTATATAAATCATTGTCTACAGCTAAAACAAAATTTGGGGAAAAAATTATACAACAATGTCTAGCGTTTTCTCCTACCGATATTTCATACATTTTTGGGAAATATTTGGAAAATGAATTATTTGTATGGACTTCAATGGTATTTTTTACAATAA
Organism: Musca vetustissima; assembly: GCF_032173495.1. Lineage (NCBI taxonomy): Eukaryota > Metazoa > Arthropoda > Insecta > Diptera > Muscidae > Musca > Musca vetustissima. The sequence continues at coordinate 172,034 of NW_026877525.1, forward strand.
AAAGTCTATTTGATTTCGGTTTATCACCTAGAAACTAAAGTATTTAACTGGAAGGAACACAACCCATTTTCATTCAAATAAGAAACTTCCTTTGCTTTGTTAACTTTTTGTTAGCCATAGCCTAACGAAATGGTCTCAAATACGAAATCATTGCAATTTTCTATAATTTTGTGCAATCATAATGCAAGAAACACCAACAAAAATTCGTTGAGTAGAAAATGCCTTTAGTCATGGCAGCCATACCCATCATCAACACGGTCGGCCAACTAACTGACCGACCGTCCGACCAACCAAGCAACATAAAACTGTTGCTTACAATGGCCACACCAAAACAAGAATATACACAACCAACAACATCAAACTGCTAGCCATTTTACGCAGTCTTCGAGAAATATGCAAAGAAAACAAAAACGTTGCCAAGAAAATGAAGTCAATCAATTTAAATGCTGGTTCAATAATAATTTGCATACATTTTAAAATGAATTTCGCGTAAGGTAGAGTTTTTGTTTTGGTTTCAATCCCGAAGCTTTATGCTTTTTTGCATTCCCAAATCAAAAAGGTCTTTCTGTATATACATATAAAAAATAATTTTAAATATATATTTTGAATAGCGTTCAGACAAACGAACGGCAAACCTATTGAACGGACGTTGAAAGAGCCACGCCTTTGTTACAGTGGCCAACGGCAGCTTATTAAATTAAACGTTTAGATGGTTATTTTCAAGAGTTTATCGGCATATTTTGCTGCTGATTCAGTCTGCCAGCCAGGCATTCAACCAACCATCGATTCAACGGCACAGTACAGGGCAATCTGCAATTTTTTATACTTTCAGTATAATTACTATTATTTTGATACCATGCCTGATTTCCTTTTTGTGTTATTGTTGTTTTTTTATATCTTTTAGGACGACGAAGAGACCCATAAAAATAGATATGGAAATTATTTGTAACAATTTATTCGCCATGCCATGCATGCCAAAAAAAGTTGTAAATTGTGGATTGTTTTAAAGGAAAGGATAACATGAAAATAAATAAAATATATATTTAAGAATGCTAAAGTAGTGACATCCATCTACTTTGAATTGTGAACTCATGTAGTTTTCACCAACTTGAGCATGTTTAGTGGACCTTTTTTTACGTTTAGTAATTTTTATATCCCAACCAACTACAGTAAATTACGGTTATAGCGAACTACTAGAGACCGAGCAAATTAGTTCTTTATAGAAGTTCTCTTTTTCTTTGATGAACATGACATTTTTGTAAAGTTTGCCAGCGTTAGGGTATAAATTAACTTTTGTAATTGAAAACTGGTAGTTGGGACCTTTATAAAAAAGTTCGCTGTATCCGTATTCGCTATAAGAGTCAAGTTTTTTTTATTAAAGATCTACCTTAAGACTTCTTAAAAAAGAAAGTTCGTTATAAGCGAACTCGACTGTATATCCAACTTGACCATGTACAGTAGCGAGCAGAAAATTATGTTCAGGTGTGGTAATTTTAAAATTAAAAACCGAATTTGGACCGAACTATAGTTATTTTGACGACTTTTAATTGAATTAATAAACAGCAAAAAATACTTTGTATGTCCTCACTTTGCCAAGATGAAAATGTGCCTCATCGAAATATTGATTTTCAAACCATTATTTCTTTGGAACAAATCCGTTTCAGACAATTTGGAGTCTCTTTACAATTGTCCGTCTGGCTAAAGTAGAGAATAACGGACATCATTCAATATTTCTTTCAGCCTTTAATCAAGTTCGAGGAGATGAAATGTCGTACAATCTTTATGATATCTCCCTCACAAAACAGTCCGAATGTTACTGAAATTTCGTTTTAAAATATGATGCAAACGGAGAATCATACTTTAACTAAAGAAAATGGAACTCTTGGGCCGGCCCACTTCGTCTAGTACTTTCCCCACGAAAGTTAAAAAAGCTATTACATTCTGACTTAAGCTCGGTTTAAGGGACTTAAGCTCCTTGGGGACCTGATGACGTCGGTATAATTTTTCCTTCCGGCCGAAAGCTGTCTACTTCCACCGCTTTTAATTTTGCGGAGTCCCCTTAAAATGTCCTAAACAATATTGGTTGTTTAGGACATTTTAAAGGGACTCCTCAAAATTTTGTAGACCCATATCGCAGGATGTGTGGACTTCTTCGATTAGAATCAGAACCTTTAAAAGTCATGAGAAAGCCTTGTATCTCCTTTCGGAACTTAGAGGCCCAAATCTCCGGAAATAGGAATTTCCGCAAGAAATAATGTATATGGCAGAAAGGACTACATACGGTAAAAAATGTAAAGCTCTCCGGGACCGTGCCCTACACTTGACTTGTTGCTTATTATAATTTTTGGTACCTCGCAGAAAAACTATCAATTTTGAAAAATAACTTTAAATCTGTCGGTCATGGATGTATCCGAAATCTACGGCTTAGACAAGACTAAATGTTCCTGGTGTCATTTGACATGTCCATAGTGAAGCTTGACATGATTAACAAAATAAAATGAATACATTGATTTTTTTAGGAAGCAAATGCCACTGTACAACTTTTTGCTTAGAAAATGCGGCGTAAACATTCTCAATACTGAAATTTACAGCCACATCGGTGGGGAAAATGCGGCTAAAATTCAAAATAGGGAACTACCTTTATACTGGAGTTATGTCAAAATATGGGCCCATATCGAAAATTATCTACCCATATATTTGTACCCCCAAGAACCTTGAACGCCATATTACAAAACCTTGCGATTGGAAAATGTAAGTAGAATCTTCTGAAAATGACGCGGGACCTTTATATGGGGTTATAACAAAACCCGGATATATATCGGAAATGTTTTGCAAAGATGTTTTCTGGCCTCCAAGAATATGGAATGTCAAATCATCTGGAATGTCAAATCATTCTAAATATCGGTATATAGGACTGTGTCAGTACGAGGACCGATATATTTCACATCCCCTTTGGATAAATCCAACAGATCAATATCCTCGCTATAGAATACGAATACTAAGTAATTCTCAAAGTATAAACCCAAACCCATATGGATGTTGTTGACGTCATTCTAATTGTTTTCAACTCCTCAAGTAGTGACTAATTTCGAACCATCACATCAATCACTAACTAAAATGATTATCAAACTTATCATTATTAAAATTGGATACTTATTCTCATTGGGATCGATGGTACAGAAAGGGAAATTTTCTGCTGGAGCAGCACTCTTGGTCAGAACATTAAAGAATGTTGATTTACCGACATTGGGAACACCAACAATACCAATACGAAGATTCGTACCAATACGGCCAATCAATGGTTTACGTTCGGGTTCTTCTTGCTTCTTGGGAGGCATGATGTTGTCTTCGTCGTTGTTGTTGTTATTTCGTTGTGACCTCTAAGCACCTGCAAAAAACCAAGACAAGAATATGTTAATAAAAATCATCTCAGCAGCAGCAGTTACTGTCAATAAGTAACAACAACAAAAACTGTCTGCCCTCTAATATATGTATCTTCATCTGAAGATATATTTATAACAACCAACAGATGTTTCTTCTTGTATGTTGTTGTTGGTAGCTTCTATGCAGGCAGACAATTTTCATTCTTCATTGCTGGTGGTGGCCACAATTGCAGACACACACACATAACCTCACTTTTTTCCATTTATTTCCACAAACTTACCAATGCTTGGGTGGTAGAATGTTTCTTTAACAATAGCTGTAATGGTTTAACAATCGAAATATTAATAATTTATTAACAATTTGTTATTTTTCAATTTGAATTTATTTACTTTTCACACTAAATGAATACCCGGCAGCAATTCGTTTGCTGGCACTGATTCGCGTGTTAACGAAAGAAAGAGAAGACGAAACGTCAAAATTCCGTTTGGTTGGCTATCAAAATAAAACAAAAGTGAACAGCTGTTGCTACACTCGACACAGGGTGTCTCGTGATGAAATAAAATTGATAAGAAATGGAAGTTTAGGCGTAGTTAGAGGTGACGTAACGTGTGTCGTTTGCTTCAGATTTGTATGGTGTTTGTGTTTAGTTCCTCTTATCGCCGCAAGGTGAATGTGATTATATTAACTGTATTAACTAGCATATAGAACTCGCAAAGGAGGATATTTCCAAACTTAAAACCAGTAAGGAAAGTAGTAAAGTCGGACTGGGCCGACTATATGATACCTCTTACCATTTTGGGTATATTGTAAATATATATCCTATAATTGCATGTCAATGTTCCCTCGAAGAAACATACTCATGCATTGATACACGGTATTCGGTACGTATAGGATAGTGATGCAAATGTGGTATAGGTTGGTAATGTGGTATAGTCACTTTTTTTGTAAACTGAAAATTTTAGAATAACTGAAACATGTTTTATAGTTTGCTGTTCTCAAAAAAATAAGATAGCAATGATCTGTTTAATTTATTTAACTCACGTTGAGAATCAGTAGCAAAAATTAAATTTTTCATGAAATTGACTTTTTCGGTTGAAGTTTAAAAATAGTTTTTTGTTTTACAGATTTATTTTAATCTTTATTATGAAAGCATTAAAATAATCAGTAAGTACTAAAAATCAAATAATATGCGCGATTGCACCACATATTTACCAATTTAGGAAAAAAACTAGACAATTATTCAGTGAACACAAGTGCAGGTAATGTGGTATACCTTGAGTCTGTATGAAAAAAGGCAGCACAAGACAAAATGTCATTACTATTTGAAACATTTGTCCTCTATGCATCATAAGGATGAAAAACAAAGGTTATGAGATTTTAACTACTTCTCCGTACAAAAATTAAATATTGTCAGGTGTAGACATTATTATATAATAAAAATTAAAGTTCCACTCAACATATCCGTTAAAAATCTTAACAGACATAAATCTCGAGCTAATTCACATTCATTAGAAACAATAAATTATATAAGATATCAATTGGAAGTGAAAATTATACTATACCACATTAACATCATGTGGTATACCACATTACCTACACTTTTTTTAAAATCACTTTTAATGGAATTTCAAATTTTTTCTCAAATTTCTCTTAAATTGTTAGAATATTATTTTCAAATTGATACATGGAAAGACAACACATGTAGCATGTTAAGTGTAAAATTTCAATTTAATCGGATAAAAAATAAAAATTTGGCAATATAAAAATAACGAAATCTAAACCGATTTTTCAAAAAGTTACCACACATCAATCCTGACTCAATTCAGTACGCAAAGCCAAATCGAAAGTTATATACGGACTTTGGGCACCATTTACATAAAATCAGACGAAAATATATATGGGAGTTATATCTAAATCTGAACCGATTTTCACGAAACTTAGCACACATCATTCAAGACTAAATTCACTACGATATGCCAAAGTTCGTGCCAATCGAAAGATATATAGGGGCTTTGATGCGCCATTTACATTAAATCGGACGAAAATATTTGTGAGAGCCATATCTAAATCAGAACCGATTTTCACCAATTTTCGTCCTTGTGCCAAATAAAAAAGCTGTGCCAAATTTCATCCAAATCGGATTATAAATGCGATCTGTACTTTTTTTTTACAATATAACATCAACAGACGGACGGACGGACATCGTCTCAGAAAGTGATTCTATGCATATTCTCAAAAGGAACCATGGGTCCATCTCGATTCCTTTTGTCTGTTACAAACATATGCACAAAGACATAATACCCTGTACCACAGTGCGTGGTGAAGGGTATAAAAACGAAATGTTTTCGGCAATTGTTCCGTCGAGAAGCCTATTTTGTTCTTCTTGTATCGTGTAATTTGTTTTTGTATTCGAAATTTGTCTCTGCATCTGTAATGTGAAATATTGAATGAATATCATATTGGTAGAATCAGCTTCACACCATTCCCTCGTAATCTCCACCTCCGTTTTTATATGATTTTTTTCTAATCAATGTGCGATTTCCCTCTTGTGACGTTTTAAACTTAATTTATACGTTTTATACTGACGTAGTAATCGTCACCGAACAAATTGTTTTCATTTTATTGCTTAGAAGAAATTTCTTCAATATTTTCCTGCACGTATCCGGAACAACCCATGCGGTTGGTGTCTAAGAATTCCCTCATTGGCAACTTTTTTATTCCGAAAAAGTTGAACATTTTTTTAATTACTTGACTGTCCCTAGTCTTCTCCTATCAGGTCGGTTTCAATTTCTAAGGCTGAGATGAATTTATTGTGCCTCCTTAGCGAGACCCATTGATGTCAATCAATTGTTCTTGTTGTATTTTCAGGGCCCATATTGGGACTCGGCTACTATCGCTACTTTTTTCTATCATTGGACTCATAAATCAAAGTGATGACGGCCCGTCCGACTTTTCAACTTTCCTTGTTGGTTAATATCACATTTCTTCAGTAGAAATGATTGAAGTTTATTTGTAGAGTATTTCGGCCCTCTCGATTTCTAACTCGATTCCGTATGTGTCCTTTTATTCCTTAATTTAGGTAGGGTCCTCAAGACTGAGATAATTCGGGTTTTCTTCAGAATTTTGAGCATTTGAGCATCAGTGGGGTACCAAAGTCATTTATTTAAGTTTGAAGAAAATATGTATTTCGGTACCAGTCAGCAAAATCGGCTCCAAATTTTCTGAAAAGGATGGTCTAAGTACACTTGCGTTCTAAAACAAATATTTCGATGATGCTGACATAATGCTGAGAGTAGAACAAGGAGCACTTCCATATAACCGTAAACACTTTTAAGCAATTGCATTGTATAACCTATATAATCATTATAACCACAATGATTCATTATCCACGTACTTAGTAATCATGTCAACTATATGTTGGAAATGGCGAAAGTGTTAAGTTTTAACTTTTAACAGCAGCTACAACAATAACATCAAGGAAACTCCTTATTTTAATAAAAATATTTGTATTAAGTCGTGACAAAGTTTTTTTTATTTTTACTATAACAGTGAACATGGGGATAATATATTTAATAATAACAAATTATGAAAAATAGCCAAGAACACCGCAAAGATTACAGGGCTAAACAAGAGGGGTCTACTGACGAATGCAAATGCATACAACAACAACAACAGCAACAATATAAACCAAACCACAACACAACGACTATAACTAGTTTTGTTTAACATTCAGCGGTTTAAACATTGAAAACGCCCCAAACTAAAACAACAACAAAAAAAGCAATCGAAACCAAAGCAACAACAATCACAGTCACAAAAAACGTCACAATAATAATGGGAGACACTTGCTTGCTTGCTGCTGCACCACTCCATTCATTACCAGTGCCTCGAGTAGAAAATGGCCACCGAGATGTGGCGAATTTGCAACTGCAACAACGACATCGTTCTTCCAAACAAGTGTTTGACTGACCCGTCCAACTGGCTCACAATAAATTGGCCATTTTGAATGACGTTGCTTTTAGTTGTTGTTACTGTTGTAATTTTTTCAGCAATTATAAAGTGATTATCAACGACAACAACAACAACAAAAATACGACCATTAATTTGCAAATTGCAAAATTGACCATTAAAAATAACAACGTCTCTATAACTTGTTGCAATCCTCAACATGCCTCCATGTCCTCCAATTCTAGTAGGCATAATTGGCTAGAGAGTGATTTTTCTGAAAGCAATGCAAAAAAAAATTAAAGAATCAACACCAGCAAGGCGTGGATTTTTTAAAGAATATTTTTCAAGGGATCAACACCAGCAATGCGTGGATTTTTTAAAGAATATTTTTCAAGGGATCAACACCAGCAATGCGTGGATTTTTTAAAGAATATTTTTCAAGGGATCAACACCAGCAAGGCGTGGATTTTTTAAAGAATATTTTTCAAGGGATCAACACCAGCAAGGCGTGGATTTTTTAAAGAATATTTTTCAAGAGATCAACACCAGCAAGGCGTGGATTTTTTAAAGAATATTTTTCAAGGAATCGACACCAGCAAGGCGTGGATTTTTTAAAGAATATTTTTCAAGGAATCGACACCAGCAAGGCGTGGATTTTTTAAAGAATATTTTTTAAGGAATCGACACCAGCAAGGCGTGGATTTTTTAAAGAATATTTTTCAAGGAATCGACACCAGCAAGGCGTGGATTTTTTAAAGAATATTTTTTAAGGAATCGACACCAGCAAGGCGTGGATTTTTTAAAGAATATTTTTTAAGGAATCAACACGTGGATTTTTTAAAGAATATTTTTCAAGGGATCAACACCAGCAAGGCGTGGATTTTTTAAAGAATATTTTTCAAGGGATCAACACCAGCAAGGCGTGGATTTTTTAAAGAATATTTTTCAAGGGATCAACACCAGCAAGGCGTGGATTTTTTAAAGAATATTTTTCAAGGGATCAACACCAGCAAGGCGTGGATTTTTTAAAGAATATTTTTCAAGGGATCAACACCAGCAAGGCGTGGATTTTTTAAAGAATATTTTTCAAGGGATCAACACCAGCAAGGCGTGGATTTTTTAAAGAATATTTTTCAAAGGATCAACACCAGCAAGGCGTGGATTTTTTAAAGAATATTTTTCAAGGGATCAACACGTGGATTTTTTAAAGAATATTTTTCAAGGGATCAACACGTGGATTTTTTAAAGAATATTTTTCAAGGGATCAACACGTGGATTTTTTAAAGAATATTTTTCAAGGGATCAACACATGGATTTTTTAAAGAATATTTTTCAAGGGATCAACACGTGGATTTTTTAAAGAATATTTTTCAAGGGATCAACACATGGATTTTTTAAAGAATATTTTTCAAGGGATCAACACGTGGATTTTTTAAAGAATATTTTTCAAGGGATCAACACATGGATTTTTTAAAGAATATTTTTCAAGGGATCAACACGTGGATTTTTTAAAGAATATTTTTCAAGGGATCAACACATGGATTTTTTAAAGAATATTTTTCAAGGGATCAACACCATCAAGGCGTGGATTTTTTAAAGAATATTTTTCAAGGGATCAACACCAGCAAGGCGTGGATTTTTTAAAGAATATTTTTCAAGGGATCAACACGTGGATTTTTTAAAGAATATTTTTCAAGGGATCAACACATGGATTTTTTAAAAAATATTTTTCAAGGGATCAACACCAGCAAGGCGTGGATTTTTTAAAGAATATTTTTCAAGGGATCAACACGTGGATTTTTTAAAGAATATTTTTCAAGGGACAACTGAGGCGTGGATTTATTAAAGAATATTTTTCAAGGGCCAACTGAGGCGTGGATTTATTAAAGAATATTTTTCAAGGGCCCAACACCAGCAAGGCGTGGATTTTTTAAAGAATATTTTTCAAGGGATCAACACCAGCAAGGCGTGGATTTTTTAAAGAATATTTTTCAAGGGATCAACACCAGCAAGGCGTGGATTTTTTAAAGAATATTTTTCAAGGGATCAACACCAGCAAGGCGTGGATTTTTTAAAGAATATTTTTCAAGGGACAACTGAGGCGTGGATTTATTAAAGAATATTTTTCAAGGGCCAACTGAGGCGTGGATTTATTAAAGAATATATTTCAAGGGATCAACACCAGCAAGGCGTGGATTTATTAAAGAATATTTTTCAAGGGATTCAAGGCGTGGATTTTTTAAAGAATATTTTTCAGGGTCCTAACACCAGCGATAGGCGTGGATTTTTTAAAGAATATTTTTCAAGGGACAACTGAGGCGTGGATTTTTTAAAGAATATTTTTCAAGGGATCAACACGTGGATTTTTTAAAGAATATTTTTCAAGGGATCAACACCAGCAAGGCGTGGATTTTTTAAAGAATATTTTTCAAGGGATCAACACCAGCAAGGCGTGGATTTTTTAAAGAATATTTTTCAAGGGATCAACACCAGCAAGGCGTGGATTTTTTAAAGAATATTTTTCAAGGGATCAACACCAGCAAGGCGTGGATTTTTTAAAGAATATTTTTCAAGGGATCAACACCAGCAAGGCGTGGATTTTTTAAAGAATATTTTTCAAGGGATCAACACCATCAAGGCGTGGATTTTTTAAAGAATATTTTTCAAGGGATCAACACCAGCAAGGCGTGGATTTTTTAAAGAATATTTTTCAAGGGCCAACTGAGGCGTGGATTTTTTAAAGAATATTTTTCAAGGGCCAACTGAGGCGTGGATTTATTAAAGAATATTTTTCAAGGGATCAACACCAGCAAGGCGTGGATTTTTTAAAGAATATTTTTCAAGGGATCAACACCAGCAAGGCGTGGATTTTTTAAAGAATATTTTTCAAGGGATCAACACCAACAAGGCGTGGATTTTTTAAAGAATATTTTTCAAGGGCCAACTGAGGCGTGGATTTATTAAAGAATATTTTTCAAGGGCCAACTGAGGCGTGGATTTATTAAAGAATATTTTTCAAGGGATGAGGCGTGGATTTATTAAAGAATATTTTTCAAGGGCCAACTGAGGCGTGGATTTATTAAAGAATATTTTTCAAGGGCCAACTGAGGCGTGGATTTATTAAAGAATATTTTTCAAGGGACAACTGAGGCGTGGATTTTTTAAAGAATATTTTTCAAGGGCCAACCGAGGCGTGGATTTATTAAAGAATATTTTTCAAGGGCCAACTGAGGCGTGGATTTATTAAAGAATATTTTTCAAGGGACAACTGAGGCGTGGATTTATTAAAGAATATTTTTCAAGGGCCAACTGAGGCGTGGATTTTTTAAAGAATATTTTTCAAGGGCCAACTGAGGCGTGGATTTATTAAAGAATATTTTTCAAGGGCCAACAGAGGCGTGGATTTATTAAAGAATATTTTTCAAGGGCCAACTGAGGCGTGGATTTATTAAAGAATATTTTTCAAGGGCCAACTAAAGAATATTTTTCAAGGCGTGGATTTATTAAAGAATATTTTTCAAGGGCCAACTGAGGCGTGGATTTATTAAAGAATATTTTTCAAGGGCCAACTGAGGCGTGGATTTATTAAAGAATATTTTTCAAGGGCCAACTGAGGCGTGGATTTATTAAAGAATATTTTTCAAGGGCCAACTGAGGCGTGGATTTTTTAAAGAATATTTTTCAAGGACCAACTGAGGCGTGGATTTTTTAAAGAATATTTTTCAAGGGCCAACTGAGGCGTGGATTTATTAAAGAATATTTTTCAACTGAGGCGTGGATTTATTAAAGAATATTTTCTGAGGCGTGGATTTTTTAAAGAATATTTTTCAAGGGCCAACTGAGGCGTGGATTTATTAAAGAATATTTTTCAAGGGCCAACTGAGGCGTGGATTTATTAAAGAATATTTTTCAAGGGACAACTGAGGCGTGGATTTATTAAAGAATATTTTTTTATTAAAGAATATTTTTCAAGGGCCAACTGAGGCGTGGATTTATTAAAGAATATTTTTAAAGGGCCAACTGAGGCGTGGATTTATTAAAGAATATTTTTCAAGGGCCAACTGAGGCGTGGATTTTTTAAAGAATATTTTTCAAGGGACAACTGATGCGTGGATTTATTAAAGAATATTTTTCAAGGGCCAACTGAGGCGTGGATTTATTAAAGAATATTTTTCAAGGGCCAACTGAGGCGTGGATTTATTAAAGAATATTTTTCAAGGGCTCAACACCAGCAAGGCGTGGATTTTTTAAAGAATATTTTTCAAGGGATCAACACCAGCAAGGCGTGGATTTTTTAAAGAATATTTTTCAAGGGATCAACACCAGCAAGGCGTGGATTTTTTAAAGAATATTTTTCAAGGGATCAACACCAGCAAGGCGTGGATTTTTTAAAGAATATTTTTCAAGGGATCAACACCAGCAAGGCGTGGATTTTTTAAAGAATATTTTTCAAGGGATCAACACCAGCAAGGCGTGGATTTTTTAAAGAATATTTTTCAAGGGATCAACACCAGTGAGGCGTGGATTTATTAAAGAATATTTTTCAAGGGCCAACTGAGGCGTGGATTTGAGGCGTGGATTTGAGGCGTGGATTTATTAAAGAATATTTTTCAAGGGCCAACTGAGGCGTGGATTTGAGGCGTGGATTTATTAAAGAATATTTTTCAAGGGCCAACTGACCAGTAAGCGTGGATTTTTTAAAGAATATTTTTCAAGGGATACCTGACCAGTAAGCGTGGATTTTTTAAAGAATATTTTTCAAGGGATCAACACCAGCAAGGCGTGGATTTTTTAAAGAATATTTTTCAAGGGATCAACACGTGGATTTTTTAAAGAATATTATTTCAAGGCCATAGAGAAGGCGTGGATTTTTTAAAAAATATTTTTCAAGGGATCAACACCAGCAAGGCGTGGATTTTTTAAAGAATATTTTTCAAGGGATCAACACCAGCAAGGCGTGGATTTTTTAAAGAATATTTTTCAAGGGATCAACACCAGCAAGGCGTGGATTTTTTAAAGAATATTTTTCAAGGGATCAACACCAGCAAGGCGTGGATTTTTTAAAGAATATTTTTCAAGGGATCAACACCAGCAAGGCGTGGATTTTTTAAAGAATATTTTTCAAGGGATCAACACCAGCAAGGCGTGGATTTTTTAAAGAATATTTTTCAAGGGATCAACACCAGCAAGGCGTGGATTTTTTAAAGAATATTTTTCAAGGGATCAACACCAGCAAGGCGTGGATTTTTTAAAGAATATTTTTCAAGGGATCAACACCAGCAAGGCGTGGATTTTTTAAAGAATATTTTTCAAGGGATCAACACCAGCAAGGCGTGGATTTTTTAAAGAATATTTTTCAAGGGATCAACACCAGCAAGGCGTGGATTTTTTAAAGAATATTTTTCAAGGGATCAACACCAGCAAGGCGTGGATTTTTTAAAGAATATTTTTCAAGGGATCAACACCAGCAAGGCGTGGATTTTTTAAAGAATATTTTTCAAGGGATCAACACCAGCAAGGCGTGGATTTTTTAAAGAATATTTTTCAAGGGATCAACACCAGCAAGGCGTGGATTTTTTAAAGAATATTTTTCAAGGGATCAACACCAGCAAGGCGTGGATTTTTTAAAGAATATTTTTCAAGGGATCAACACCAGCAAGGCGTGGATTTTTTAAAGAATATTTTTCAAGGGATCAACACCAGCAAGGCGTGGATTTTTTAAAGAATATTTTTCAAGGGATCAACACCAGCAAGGCGTGGATTTTTTAAAGAATATTTTTCAAGGGATCAACACCAGCAAGGCGTGGATTTTTTAAAGAATATTTTTCAAGGGATCAACACCAGCAAGGCGTGGATTTTTTAAAGAATATTTTTCAAGGGATCAACACCAGCAAGGCGTGGATTTTTTAAAGAATATTTTTCAAGGGATCAACACCAGCAAGGCGTGGATTTTTTAAAGAATATTTTTCAAGGGATCAACACCAGCAAGGCGTGGATTTTTTAAAGAATATTTTTCAAGGGATCAACACCAGCAAGGCGTGGATTTTTTAAAGAATATTTTTCAAGGGATCAACACCAGCAAGGCGTGGATTTTTTAAAGAATATTTTTCAAGGGATCAACACCAGCAAGGCGTGGATTTTTTAAAGAATATTTTTCAAGGGATCAACACCAGCAAGGCGTGGATTTTTTAAAGAATATTTTTCAAGGGATCAACACCAGCAAGGCGTGGATTTTTTAAAGAATATTTTTCAAGGGATCAACACCAGCAAGGCGTGGATTTTTTAAAGAATATTTTTCAAGGGATCAACACCAGCAAGGCGTGGATTTTTTAAAGAATATTTTTCAAGGGATCAACACGTGGATTTTTTAAAGAATATTTTTCAAGGGACACCAGCAAGGCGTGGATTTTTTATCGACACCAGCAAGGCGTGGATTTTTTAAAGAATATTTTTCAAGGAATCGACACCAGCAAGGCGTGGATTTTTTAAAGAATATTTTTCAAGGAATCGACACCAGCAAGGCGTGGATTTTTTAAAGAATATATTTCAAGGAATCGACACCAGCAAGGCGTGGATTTTTTAAAGAATATTTTTCAAGGAATCGACACCAGCAAGGCGTGGATTTTTTAAAGAATATTTTTCAAGGAATCGACACCAGCAAGGCGTGGATTTTTTAAAGAATATTTTTCAAGGAATCGACACTAGCAAGGCGTTGATTTTTTAAAGAATATTTTTCAAGGAATCGACACCAGCAAGGCGTGGATTTTTTAAAGAATATTTTTCAAGGAATCGACACCAGCAAGGCGTGGATTTTTTAAAAAATATTTTTTAAGGAATCGACACAGGCAAGGCGTGGATTTTTTAAAGAATATTTTTTAAGGAATCGACACCAGCAAGGCGTGGATTTTTTAAAGAATATTTTTTTTGTTTTTTTTTTTTAATCTCCAATGATTTGTACGTAAATTTTTATAGGCAGCATTATGGAGCCCCAACAACATTATAAACTTCCTTGAAATTCCAACCAATTATTGCATTATTCATAATGTGAATATTATATTTTGTTTTACACTGAGGGTATTCTTTCGATGGATGGAGGGAAGTTGAAGCCATTTGGTTGGTTCGTCGGTTGGCATGTTCTGGGCCAGTTAAACGCAGAACAATAAATTTCAACAACAACAGCAACTCGAAACCCATCAGCAACTTTCAGTGGAAATATTTGTAGATTTCCATAATTATAGGTTAGCAGTTGCTTCGCACACATATACTCTTACATACACAAACTAACACTAATGAACTCTCCTGTCGACATATTGAATTATTCTTGAATAAAATTTATGCATAATTTTTCCCCATCGTTTTTCATATTTCATATTATTATTGTGTGTGTGTCTGAGTGTGTTTATGTGTTTTCTGGGTTTTCTTTTGACTTCTAGACCATCAGACTGCTAATTAAAGTCATTAGGTTGTTGCTGTTGTTTATTTTTTTTTTATTATTTCACTTCTTCATACAAGTCAATGGCAATTGTGGTGGAGCTCCAACCGTACGCATTTTCATATTTTCATTCATTCTCACTCCATTGTGGCCGAAATGGTCCCCTCGTAACTTCGTATGAATGTTTTGCCGTAGGAAAAAAAACGCAAACAGGTGAATAGTTCCATCCAAATGCCAATTATATACCACATACAAATAAATCCATATGGAATTGTAAATTGTAGTTCACATTTAAATAAAATTTCACTTCAAATGCGAATAACCGCAGAAAAGAATTTGAATGAAATTCTAATAAAAAATATATTTTGAAAAAAAAAAACAACAAAATATGAATACCAGTTCATTTAATTATAGTTTACATTTGACTTTTTCCGTTCTAATTTCTTATGGTTTCATATTCGAGTTATTAAAGTATTATTTTAATAATAGTGGCGATGGGCAATAATTCATTTTTATGTGAATTTATTGAGTTCGGATATAATATACGGGAACAAACACGGAAATAGCCACAAATTATAGGTCATAGTTTTGGTGTATTATTTGATTAAATAAAATTAAAACTTCCAACGCTTTTGGTGGTCTTCTTTCTAAGAATAAACATAAGCATAGTCAAATATGGGTCTTCCAATTGAAGCCAAGGCGATTTTCGAAGACCACCTGAGAAGACAAGAAGATATTCTAATATTAGAAGAAAATGATGTCCCAAAATGGGGGCTATGTCAAAATACGGTGCTATGGAAACAATCCCCGCCCCCTTAAAAAATACACTTTAAAAAATCCACGCCTTGTGTTGGTCCTTTAAAAAATATACTTTAAAAAATCCATGCCTTGTGTTGTTCCCTTATAAAATATACTTTAAACCAGTGAGCGGAGCAGTATAGTCGGATGGGGACGACCATATGATACCCTACACAACATCGACGACATTTTCACTTTCTGTGGTTCTTTATTCTGAGGTTGGGCAATTTGAACCCTCTTGACCGACTAGAGGTCAACAAATTAGGTACAACCCTTCCAATATTCAAGATTTCCTTCACCGTGGGTTGTGTTGTGATGTTCGGCTTTCAATTAAGGCCTATAGATCGACTCGAAAAACACAATAAAATAAGTTTTCCGTCCATTTCATCCCAATATTATTATCTGGTCATCCCTGAAAAGTATATTCGTTGTCCTTGACCATATCTGGATCCTCATGGAAAACTTCAAAGCGATCAGCGTTATATTTTCGACCTCTAGTGTAGTAATGGGTTACATAAAAATATCTGAATACGTAAGTACTTGTAAATATTTAAGTGTAACTCCCACGTCCGAGTACTTAGGACAGTATTATTGATATCAATTTAAAGGTCAACCACTCCTCTTGGCTATACTATCAACTTCATGGGTCTATGTCCTTCAAGGGTAAATGTATACGCTATAGAATACAAATTTTGTCATTTTTCACACAAAAGTCAGGGTCCACTTGACCCGCTAAATATTGACCAATCCTTATTAAAACAGGCATGTTTATTCTTTAGCTCGATCCCCTCCCCTTCTCGCGATATTCGGGCCATAATTGAGGCCTCTGGAGCGACCAGAAAAACGGACAAAAATTAAGTATTTGATCCATTTCATCCCCTAAATATTCACCGATCTTTACCAAAATAGGAGTCTTCATTGGTCATAACCCATCCTACATGCAAAATTTCGTGAAGATGGGTCCATAACTGTAGTCTGTATCGTGTTTACAAATTATATATCGACTCAGCTAGTCGATATATAATAGGTATACTTAAAGGTGGGTTTAAGATTAATATTTCGCGGCGTTACAAACTCTTGGGGCTGCATAAAGCTATAATATCCTGACAACATGGTTGTGTAGGGTATACAAATCCACGCCTTGTGTTGGTCGCTTAAAAAATATTCTTTAAAAATCCACGCCTTGTTTAGGTCACTGAAAAAAATGTTCTTTTAAAAATCTATGCCTTGTTTAGGTCATTGAAAAAATATTCTTTAAAAAATTCACGCCTTGTTGTGATCGCAGAAAAAATATTTTTCAAAACATTCACACCTTGTTTTGGTCAATGAAAAAGTTCGCTCTTATTTTGGTCCTCGAAGAGTAGTCTTTAAAAAGTCCATGTCTTGTATTAGTCGTTACAAAACCACGCTTACGTGTGTCCCTAAAAAGAAATTCCCTTAAAATATACGCTTATGTTGGGCCTTGAAAAATATTTTTCAAAAAATCGACGTCTATTGATCTGACAGTCTTAAAAAATCACTTAAAAACCCCAAACTTCCTTACATTGTTTTATAAATTATATACATTTGCCTAACTAATTTACTGCATATGCCTCTGATCTTGAGATTATTACATTTTCGCTTAGCTATGACATTCTACATTGGCATTTGTTGCTATTAAAGCTAAAATTAAGTTATTTAACTACTGTTGACTGCAACTGATATCATTACCGCAAACGCCTTATGCTCCACCTTAGTCGGTTATTTTTTTCTCTCCTCTGTTTGGTTTCAATTGGTTTTAAGAGCAACACCCATGTGCCGCACACAGCAACTCCGCCTTCATAGCCACCTCCATAGAAAATAAACAAAACAAAAACAACAAATAATAATCATCATCATTTCCATGTTGTTGTTGCTGCTGTTTTTGTTTGTCATAGTGTTGAGCTTTAAACTGTCGAATGTCAACGTCATCGTCTTTGCTGTTGCTGTAAGACGTCATATTTTTGTATTGAAGATTTATGTATATAATTGTTGGTTCACTAATTTTATAATAAATAAATAATAGCAATTAAAAAGAGAGCAACAACAACTGTGAATAGTAGCAACAGTAAGAGGCAGCGGCGGCTAGGCAATGCCAACAATAACATACAATTTATTAATGTTCTTTAATTAACCTTTTGTAATGCAATAATCATATTTATTTAAATTTATAGTATTATTATTTAAATTGTACACAATTGAAGCAGTTTTTGTAGTTGATGCTGAAAAAATAATCGGGGAAAATTTAAGTTCAAATTGTAAATTAATTTAGGTTACAAAGTTCTTCATTTGTCTTATAAAAATCAGGCTATCTGGTGTTCTATGAGAAGAAGACCTTTTGTCCATTCACGAGAAGACCTGAACTTTCTATGAGAAAAAAAATTTGGTCTTTCTTGGAAAGAAACGAGATAGATACATGGTTCCTTTTGAGAATATGCATATAATCACTTTCTGAGTCGATTTATGCATGTCCGTCTGTCTATAGATGTTAGATTGTAAACAAAGTACAGGTCGCATTTATGATCCGATTTAAATGAAATTTGGCACAAGTCACTTGGCCCAAGGACGAATCCTATTTAATTTGAAGAAAATCGGACCAGATTTAGATATAGCTCCTCTATATAGTTTCGCCCGATTTTATGTAAATGGTGCACCAAAGTCCCTATATATCTTTCTGAATTACTGAATCCAGAATGATGTGTGCTAAGTTTCGTGGAAATCGGTTCAGATTTACATATAGCTCCCATATATAGTTTCGTCCGATTTAATATAAATTGTGCACTAAAGACCCAAAGTTTGGCCGACCGGCACATAATTTTGTACAATGTACTGAAGTTACTATAGTTATGCACTAAAGACCCATAGCTATCTTTTAGTCCTCTATGAGAACGCCTTTGGGAATTCTAAGCCAAACTCTTAGACCCCTATATGAAGAAAAGACATTTCGATCTTCTACAAGAAGACTTTTGACCTTTTGATTTTCGATGAGAAAATCTTTGGGTATTCTGTGAGAACATCTTTGAGTCTCATGTGTGAAAACGTTTGAATGCCCTTTGGGCATTCAATGGGAAGACATTTTTGCCATTTATCTTCTATAAGAAGACTTGTCTTTCTTATTTATTTTCTATGTTAAGACCTTTTGATTTTCAATGAGAAAATCTTTGGGAATTCTTTGAGTATTTTGGGAAAACCCTTTGGGCCTTCAATGAGAAAGACTTTTGTTTTTCTATGCGAACTTTTGATCTGTTATGAGGAAATCTTTGTGTATTTTATGTGACGACCTTTGGGTCTTCTATTAAAATACCTGTTGATTTGTGAAGGCCATGAGACTTTTGGGTCTTTATAAGATAACTTTTCAGTATTCTATAAGAAAACCTTTTGCTCTTCTATAAGAAGACATTTGAACTTCTATTAAAATACCTTTGTGATTCTATGAGACATGTGTGTGATCTTCTATGATAAGATTTTTTATTCTTCAATAAATTCACCTTTAGGACAACTATGAAAATACCTTTAGATCTTCTATGAGAACACTATTGGGGTTTCTATGGGTAGACATTTTGGTCTGATATGAAAAGAAATGTTTAGGTATTCTAAGAGAAAATTATTCAGTCTTCTGTAAGAAGAAAATTCGGTGTCCAATGAGAAGGCATTCCAAGGGAAGACTTTTTAAACTTCAGGTATTCGATCATAAGTACTTCTTGTCTTCTATGAAAAAAGATATTCATGGAACAAAGATATTTGGTCTTCTTTGAGCAGTCCTCTTGGTCTTCTACAAATATCTGGCATTCTATGGGAAGAAGATTTTCTATTTTTCTAGGAAAATAAAACCTTCTTATAATCTAATTTTGTGAGTAATGCTATGTATGTTTCTCGGCTTGACAATAAAGACCTGGTGGACAATGTTGGATTTATGCATATGATAATCCAAAAAAGTGAAACAGTCGTTAAGTTCGGCCGGCCCATACCCTCCACCACGTGAAGTT
Organism: Musca vetustissima; assembly: GCF_032173495.1. Taxonomy (NCBI): domain Eukaryota; kingdom Metazoa; phylum Arthropoda; class Insecta; order Diptera; family Muscidae; genus Musca; species Musca vetustissima. The sequence continues at coordinate 191,600 of NW_026877525.1, forward strand.
CATTCAATGTTCCTTACGTTGATCGGGAAATTTATATTTAAAATTACAGACAGTTTAGTTGGAAAACTTAAGCGGGACTTTTCTTTTAATTTATTGTTCATTCACTATGAATTCGATATGTCATTTACACCTCCCATTGAGAAAATTATGTTAAAAATTGTTATTACCGAAAAAGAAGCGGAACGTTTACTTGGGGTTATATTAAAACTGAGACCTTTTCGTACAGCGAACAAATGTGAGTATAAGTTAGCCCTCCAAACCCCTTTTATCAAATTACAGCCACGCCGGCTAGAAATTGCGGCTGAAGTCTTCAAAATGGAATGGTACACTTCTATTGAAGCTATACCAAACCGTAAGCTGACATTGGAAGATTTGACACCACATACGAATTTGATAAAACAAACTAGGGCAAATGCAGTTGAAAACGTGTCAAAACCCCCCAAAATACAGAATATGGGGTCTGCCCGGAAGCATGGACTAATGTGGACAAATTTTTTGTTATGGACATTTTCTATTGAATGATGATTTAAAACATTTATTTACTCCTAAATTGGTTGAAATACGTTCGTGCTCAAGCTCCCCAAATCATCGATCTTTGGGATGTAGCGCTATTCCCTAAAAGGTGGATCAGTATTGATAAGTAGGAAGATTTATTACCAAAACACAACTCAAAATAAAAAACCAATATTGATATTTTTCGTAGGCAGATATGAAAGCCAAATTGAATCCAAAATATTAATAATGTACAGCAGATTCTAGTGAATAGCGTGTCTAAAACCCCAAAAATATCGAATAATGAGGAGTAGCGTTATATGGGGGCTACCATAAAAAGTGGATCAATCATTTTGGGTAGGAAAATTTGATACCCAATGAGAATCAAATGTATCAAATTACAGCCAATTCGTTTAAAAACGATATTTAACACTAGAAAGACGGGAATTTTGTATATACCTATATTGCCTAAAATCGGTCAAAATGACTTCATTCTGAAAGAATTTTTATTTTGTAAAGAAATTTTTTTAAACTTATTTATTAATATTTTTTACATTATTTACAATCATACAAAACGTTGTTATTATTTGTTTTATGGTGTAGGGCTCTCGAGTTTCCCTTTATGAAAAATAAGAACGCGGACAAAATGTTAAAAACAGAGGAAGTATTTACTCTAAGTGTGAAATCGACTGGAAATATAAAATTTATTTTTCCCGATTTGTGTGTTCGTTTGTGTTTCTAGAGCATCAAACGGTTTTCGATGTTCTTGTAGTGATCTTGTCATATAAGAAATTTACTTTATACAATAATAAAAGTAGTTTGATTATTTAATATTTCACAAAAAGTCAAAATGACCGCTTTTAGGCGATGTAGGTATAGTACATGTGAATACGGGGAATGAAAGAGGGGAGGAAACAGCTACTATGATTAATAAAGCTAGTTCTATGTGGTAGAAAAAGTCACCAAATTTTAAAAAGCTGGGTCATAATATACACAATTGTTTTTGTACTTGAAATTGAAAAACGGTCAAAATGACTGCCTTCGGCTATCTAGTGTTAAAGGAATTCAAAAATTCCTATAATACTGAATAATTTGGGGTATCATTATATGGGAATATACCAAAACGTGGACCGATATACCCTATTTGCAACTCCAACCGTCTTAGGAGTAATAACAATGTTAGTACAAAATTTCAAAGCTCTATCTCAAATGTTGCGACCTCTATCGTGGTTTCAACAGTCATAAAGACGAAAGGGCATAAATCGACATAGATCAAGAATATATTAGGTTGGGGAAAAATAAATCCATTATTTTTATTTGAATTATAGGATTTTAACATGCTTCGGAATGTCCGATTGCCCAAATATGTACCGTTTTGTTGTATGATTTGTTTATTTCATAATGCCTCTCTCATAGAAGTCCTGCTCTCTATTTGCAGAAACCTCTATTAGTCGATTTTCACAATCCTACCCAATTTTTTATTATTAAATAAATTTTGCAATGCAAGAAGAAGATGATAATCGCTTGGTGGCAAGACCGGACTGTATGGCGGATGCATTAAAACTTCTCAACCAAGCTCTCCACCAAAAACTTCTCAATCAAGTTTCTGGCGAGTCACTGTAGATGTGTGTGGCCTAGCGTTGTCCTGGTGGAATACGACACCTCTCTTGTTGACCAATTCTGGTCAATTGTAAATGGTTTAAAACAGTTTTATGGTCGATTTGGGGCTCCTGGGCGATGTTACAACGGCTAACACGATCATTCACAATTTTTAGCTGCTTGGCATTGCATTTGTCAAAGAAAAACTGTAAAATGTACCGAATTCACTTCCATTTTTAACACCCTGCAACTCACAACTGAATTCACAAAACAAAAAACAACAAATTATTTTTTAACTGTGAAATGCCACCCTTCCAACGAGCATAAATCTGAAATTGCTTGAAATGCCGAAAAAAATAATTGATTTCTTTTTCCCAACCTAATATAATGCGATAACATTTTTATAGACAATATATATATATATATATATATATACATAACGTTTGACCTGGAATATATTTAAACAACAAATCTACTATGTTGTGAAAACAATTTGTTTTTAGTTTTTATCATTGGTATGCCGACAATGCCACAAAAAGAAAATGATAGTCCACGAAGTTACTCTACAGTCCACTTTATGGTTGAGGGTATACAAATACATACAAAAGATTCAAATCAAGATATGAAGCTATTTTTTTTAATCAAATCTCATTTCCGAACTTTGACCTATGACAATTTTTTCCTTCTGGGGGTTTTTTATGCTCACCAAGGTCTTTCACCCCTCAAATAGGATTTTTCCAGTATTAAAAATGAAATAAATAAAAACTTACTAAAACGAATATATGCAAAATTTGGGATAATGAAATTACAAAATCCGGGTAGGAATTTTATAAAGTCGCTCTTTTTAGTTATACATTAAAAAAAAGTATCTGCAAGGAGTTTTTTATGCCTTCCAAAATTCTAAGATCGCAAACAAACCATGTACGTTTAGTTTTAATTGCTTCTAATTTAATTTATTAAACGCTGTTTTTTGTGGCTACAGCATAAATAACCTTACCTCACAAAACGAAAGACTTAAGCAACAAACTTCTGGCAAACCACAACTGATACGTTTTTAAGTGCAATTGTCCGTCGCTCTCCTCACCACTCTGTTTACGTTTCTATGTAACACAGCACTGACCACATAATTGTCGTCTTAATGGTTTTTTTTCTTTTGTGTTATTTCACAACATTTTACAGCAGTTGTGTCCTTGAAAAATTAATTGTTTGTGGTTTTTACATTTAGTCCTGCGCTGGCCGTTGATCAAAGATATTTGACCTCAATGTGTAATGACATTGACCACTTTATAATTTCGTATTTTCTGGAGAATATCAAATGCATTACATGGATGAATTATTTTACAAGAGAAGAATTGGAGAGAATGACAATTTGCATTCATGACAAGTGATGCGAGACGAATTGAATAATTGCAAGTAATTCTGACAAGTGTTGTTTGGTGTCACCGTTTTGTGGGCTACTAGAAAAGGAATTTCTTTGCAACGTCATCTGTTAGAGAAAACTTTGTACATTTTTGGAAGAAGTCTTATCTATCGAAGGCTAAATAGCCATAGAATTCCGATCAAGAATGCATATTTTTTATTGTAATTGTATATGTCCAGGCTTTGCCAGAGGACAGACAACTTTAATATACACGTCTTCAGCGTACGGTGGATGGTATAAAAATTTCCTTAGAAAAATTCCTTGGACTCTATTTTGTTGTGTTTGAAGCCCGACGAAATTCTCTTCTCTCAAAAATGTAAATGCATTTTCCTTAAGGCAGCATAATAATTTTTAAACCGAAATTTCATTGCATCCATACATTATCCCTGGCAACAAATATCAAACAAAAAATGTGAATCCTCACAAAAAAAAAAAAAAAAAAATTCTGAGGTCAAAATATTTGAACACCGAATTGATTGATCATTAAATATAATTTTAACAGCAATTACCCTTTACCCGAACAAAAATTTACCCACCAACGAAAAAAGTATTTCAATGTTTATGACTATTTGACATGAAATGAGAACTCATGTTTCCAAAAATAATAAAATAGCTGACCTTTTTTCAATTCTCACAAACACGTTGCAGTCTTTTAAATTCCGAAGAGTGAAAGCAATACTGAAATTATGAAAATCATACAAATGTCAAGGTCCTTTTTTCACGCGGCTGACTGCCAGACAAACCGCCAAAGTATGTGTCTTCCACTCCTGGACGAAGTTGTTGATTGATTTGTTGCGAACATCATCGACAGACGCTCACATTAGCGTAGGATCACGATGCCAATCAACTTCATAGGGAGACGACCTATCATGCGCATTAATGCCCATGAAGAGTAAGAAAAAAAGGTGTATCACGTACAAGTAATTTGTAGAATTGTTCTTTTGCAATACATTTTTGTTGTTGTTGTATTGGATGTGGCTTTGTGACTGACTAACGGATGAGCTGCGGTTATGGTCGTTGTTTTGATATCATAATAAAATCGATACTTGAAAATCAATAAAAAAAAATAATATCAGATTGACGGAATCGTTCCCAACGGGGGTTTGTTTGTTGAGCTATTTGTGATAATTATGTTAAGAAGTTGTTAACAGTTATGCATCATTGCAAAAAAAGAGAAGATCCGTTCAAGGTGAAGACAGATTGTCTGGTAGGTTATGCGATTGCTGTTTGGGATTACAAAATAGTTTTATAAAAATTGTGATCGATCTATTTCATAGACAGTCCTTTGCAAATGAACATGAATTGTTTAAACGCCGTCAGGAAAATTATTAAATTTTTTGTCAATAGGTTGTAAGAAAAATTATTGAAGTTCATCGAATATCGATCATGATTAAAGTGTGAATGAAGCCTGCGAATATTAAGTAAATAATCGTAGTATATAACTGGAAAAAGGGTGGATCATCGGACTGCTATATGCCTTTTGTAGAAAGTTCACAATAGCTCATGTTGATGTATGTTCATTGAGGTTTTGACTTTTTTACATAACGGTATATATTCACCATAAATTAGCCAATTCATAAGTACCAAACGCATGTATAGTATATACCTTTGGGTTCTGTTATGGTAGTTACTCCTTTCCATCCAAATGGTAATTATGTGTGGTTTCCCGTTATCAACCAGTTGGGTATGATTTTTATATCATACACAACTATTTTGTCAGGGTATTATAGCTTTGTGCAGCCCCAAAGGATTGCAACGCCATGAAATATTGGTCATAGGCCCACCATTAAGTATACCGATCGTCATATCTCGACTAACTGAGTCGATGTAGACATGTGTGTCCCTCCATCCGTCTGTTCATTATAATTTGTAAACACGATACAAGCCACAGTTATGGACCAATCTTCACGAAATTTTGCATGTAGTATGGGTTCTGGCCAATGAAGACCCCTATTGTTTTTTTTTGTAATATCTAGGGGATGAAATGGACCAAAAACTTTATTTTTGTCTGATTTTCTGGTCGCTCCAGAGGACACAAATGTGGCCCAAACGTCGCGAATATTTACATGAAGAAAAAGATCGGGCCGATCCTTACATAGCTGACTCGAGACAGAATATTTGTTCCAAAATCCGAGCTTAGAAAACATTTCAGGCGCGCCGATCTTGTGCGCAATTTTTTCAATTTGAAAGGCCATGTTTCCACTTGTTTTTGGATTTCCCTTCTGCGTGAACAATCATTAGGCTTTCTTTCATATGCCTTTTGAGTTGGAGCATCCTCATCCATTCGCACAACATGGCCTAGCCACCATATTCGCTGCAGCTCGATACATCTGACTATGCCAATGTCCTTGTATAGATGGCATAGCTCGTGGTTCATTCAACGTCAACGCAGATCGACCCGAAGATCTTTCGGAGAAGTTTTCTCCCAAACACTCTAAGAGCTGCCTCCTCTGCTTGCATTATTACCCATGCTTTAGATTCATACAATAGCACGGGTAGTATCAGTGTCTTTCGGAGTGTGAGTTAGGTCTGGCGAGAGGTGGCCTTGTTTCTAAATTGCTTAAGTAGACCATAGTAGCATTTGTTGGTCAATACTATCCTTCTCCGACTCTCAAAATCGTTGGGTTCTGTTGTGGTAGCTACCCCTTTTCGTTGGCTGTCTGTTGCTAAGAATATCGATGAAAACTTGCCGTTTTATTCATAATTAAGTACAATTGTCTGATTTTTTTAATGGAGTGCAGGAACCGCAGACATTTTTATGATTTTCAAAATTAAAGAAAATTCGCAAAATAAAAATGATCATTTGATTTTTATAACTGTCGTATGAAGCTAACTCAACTCTTGAGACGTAAAATTTTAACTGATGCGTATGTTTTGTTACATCGATGTTTGTTTTGCTTACATCGATGCTTAACGAAGAGTTCGCACATTTCGTGCGTCAAAGGTAATTGTGGTTTATTTTGCTTTGTTTCAGTTGCTTTGTTAATCAGTATTTATTCCACCTAAGTAGATAATTATCCTCGGTGATGGGGTGACATCTGTCGTTGCCTAGAAATAACACCTTTTTGAATTTTTGCTGTGGTTGGGGTCCTTGCTTATTTAGTGTTGCCATTTTCCTCTGGGTGGCGCTAACCCCTGGCATTACTAGATTGTGCTATTCTCATGTGTTGAAACTGATGCCGACGCCAGTTATTAAAATGTCAGGGGCTTTCGGATACATACTCTTAAAAGGGTTTGAACATATTTGTCCGATAATGAGTTATTTTTATACTCAGACTCCTTATACTCCAGTGTAATTGACCGACTCGCTCTACCAATTGATGCGCTTCTATTGGGAGCATTAATTTCCCGCAGCGTCTGATCTTCGAAATAATTTTAAAAATGGATATCTTAAAAAAATAATTCAAATGATCAATCATATCCCCGCTCCAGAAGTCTCGTGGTTCCGATAATTGTTTATAAAATTATTTCATAATTGTTTGCAACTGTTTTTTTTTAACATTTCCCAAAAAACAAAAAGCCAACCAAAGACACCCTACGGAATCCTTGAATCCATCTCAAACACGTGTTAAACACAAAATATTTAACACCTTTTCTTCTCACTCTTTCATTTTCCTTTTCTAATTCTTTGCAGGCACTTCAAAGTAAAACGTCAGCCATTTGAAAACATCCTCTTAACACATCTTGAAGATGGAACACATCCTGGGAAATACTTTTTTCCAACGACGCGCTGATTATGCTTAGTGGTTGATTGAATGATTGACTGCCTGCTCGTCCGTCTGGTAAGTGTTAAAAAACACAACAATTACAGCAAACACATTTATGAAATTTAAATCATATCCTTTGTCATTTATTTCCTGTGTAATTAAATTTGATGTAAGGGCAAAAAATTGTGCAGAGTGTGAGTGTGCAGTTGGGAATTTTATGCTATTAGACAGTGTTGCCGTATTTTATTTTTTGTACAAAAATAGAATAGATATTGGAGACCTTAACAAGGCGTGGATTTTTTAAAAAATATTTTTTTCAGGGACTTTAACAAGGCGTTGATTTTTTAAAGAATAATTTTTTCAGGGACCTAAACAAGGCGTGGATTTTTTAAAGAATATTTTTTTAGAGGCCTAAACAAGGCGTGGATTTTTTAAAGAATATTTTTTTAGAGACCTAGACAAAGCGTGGATTTTTTAAAGAATATTTTTTTAGAGACCTAGGCAAGGCGTGGATTTTTTAAGGAATATTTTTTTAGAGACCTAGACAAGGCGTGGATTTTTTAAAGAATATTTTTTTAGAGACCTTGGCAAGGCGTGGATTTTTTAAGGAATATTTTTTAGAGACCTAGACAAGGCGTGGATTTTTTAAAGAATATTTTTTTAGAGACCTAGACAAGGCGTGGATTTTTTAAAGAATATTTTTTTAGAGACCTAGACAAGGCGTGGATTTTTTAAAGAATTTTTTTTAGAGACCTAGACAAGGCGTGGATTTTTTAAAGAATATTTTTTTAGAGACCTAGACAAGGCGTGGATTTTTTAAAGAATTTTTTTTTAGAGACCTAGACAAGGCGTGGATTTTTTAAAGAATATTTTTTAGAGACCTAGACAAGGCGTGGATTTTTTAAAGAATTTTTTTAGAGACCTAGACAAGGCGTGGATTTTTTAAAGAATATTTTTTTAGAGACCTAGACAAGGCGTGGATTTTTTAAAGAATTTTTTTTAGAGACCTAGACAAGGCGTGGATTTTTTAAAGAATTTTTTTTAGAGACCTAGACAAGGCGTGGATTTTTTAAAGAATATCTTTTTCAGGGAAAGAATATTTTTCTGTTCTATATTCAGTTCTGAAAATGGCAACACTTTTTAACAAATTGGAGAAACATTTATGTTCTCATCTTAATAATGTAATGGTGATAAATGTGCAAATGTTATTTTGTTATGGTATTGGTAATGAATAATTTGATATGGAGGGTTGTTTTCCGTACATTCATTTTTTATCATTCATATTTTTTATTATTGAAAAAATATTTCGTTTTGTATAAACGCAGAACTATTTTCTGCAGCACCTTTTTTAGCGGATGTGTGTGTGTGATCGTCTGTTGTCTAACTCTCCCAATGGCTGGCTGTAAGCACCCTTAATATGACGCGACGAGTTCCTGTGTTTTCCCCCTTACAGGAACATAGGGTGCTGGCTGCATGACAACCGTATTAGGAGGCGGTAAACGCCCATTTTTGTTTCTTCGTCCGTTTTGTTTTTAATTCATATCCTTTTTTTCAATTCATTCATAATTTTTTTATTTGTACATTGCATGCGTTTCATTTTGTTTTACAATGGCGGTTGTCGTTCATATTTGTTTTTTTCATAACGTTCGTTTTTTCCATTTTTTGTATGTAGAAGAGGGGTAATTTATGAACACCTTTTTGATTTCACCAAATTAATTTCATTTGTATGTGTTCAAAAAGGTGTTCCATTCACCGTACATACCATTGTTACCACAAAATGTACTTGGACTAAATAAAGGTTACGCTTAGTTATTGGATTAAAATGCGTTGTAAATTCTTCTTCGGGGTTTCTTTTCTCTCATTATTTTTGAAGTAGTTTCAGTTTTATTTATTTTATTTACTACAGAGATATGCGTCAAGGGCCGGAGGAAGGCTGGACTGGAACAAAATAATGATGGCGTTTGATGTCGTTTATAATTGGAGTTCTTGCAGCCATAATTCACTAAACAGAACACCCACTATGGGCGTCCGTGACACTTTGTTTATAATAGACTATAGTTTTTAATTAGGCTTTAAATGATAATTGTTTTTGTATTTTTAAGGTGATCTACATGAATAAAAAAATAATATTCGCATAAAATAAATCGGAAATTTTTAATGTAAAAACGAACAACTTTTGTTCTCAATAAACCTATTTCTACAAAAATATTTTTTATGGAAATCCACGCCTGTTTTGGTCCCTACAAAAATATTTTTTAAAAAATTCACGGCAGTTTTGGTCTCTACAAAAATACGGCTGTTTTTCTCTTAAAAATATTTTTTCCACGCCTGTTTTGATCTCTACAAAAATTTTCGGCAATGTTGTCTTCGACTTAAAAATGGGGCATCTTCATCCATTCTCACAACATGACCAAACCAACGTAGTCGCTGCAGCTCAATACGTCTAACAATGTCGATGTCCGGGAATAGCTGGTGCAACTCATGGTTCATTCGACGGCGATATTCACCGCCAATGCAGACGCCTGTCTTTGAGTTTCTTCAAAAATCCAAGAGCTGCCTTATCTGCGGTAAGTACCCATGCTTCAGTATATAAAATCTTTGACTCGGGAGGTGGCCTTGCTTTTGAGTTGTTTGCTCAGACCATAGTATCATCTGTTGGCCATCACCATCCTTCTCCGAATTTCAAAACTGATGTCATTCGTTTTGTTTATGGCGGCACTATGGTATATAAAATCTTTGACTACCTCGAAGCTGTAGTTCTCAATTTCCACAGTTGGTTCGAGCCTATAGGACGTTTTGCGCGTTGATACCATCAGCTTGGTCTTCTCTCGATGTCATCGGCGTAGGCGAGTAACATGTGTTTTTTTTGTATACAGAATGCCATTTCTGTTCACTTTTGCTTCTCGTATGACCTTTTCCAGCAGGATGTTAAAAAGGTCACACGACAAACTATCACCTTGTCTGAATCCTCGTTCGGCATTAAAGGGCTCCGAGATGTCCTTTCCGACTTTAACTGCTGAACTTGTGCCTGTTAAAGTTATCCTGCATAGCCGAATTAATTTTGCAGGAATGCCAAACGCAGACATGACTTTAAAAACCTCTGAACGAATAGGGCTGCCGAATGCGGCTTTATAGTTGACAAATAGTTGGAATGTGTCGATGTGTTTTTCGTGGGTCTTTTCCAGAATAGGGCGCTGAGTGAAAATCTGGCATATGGTGCATTTGCCTGGTCTGAAGCCGCATTGGTATGGTCCAATAATATCATTGACCATTGACTTTTGTCGTTCGCACAGCACGCTGGATAGCATGTTATATGCCTCTATAGTTGGCACATATCGTATTGTCTCTTTTTATGTGCACGGGACACAGGATACTGAGGTTCCAATCATCGGTCATGCATTCCTCTAGCCAAATTGTACTAATCAGCTGGTGCATTCTCCTGACCAGCATCTAAACCGCAGTCTTGAATAGTACGGCTTGTAACCCATCGGCACCTGCTGCTTTATTATTCTTCAGCCGATTGATTGCTATTCTGACTTCATCTTGGCTACGTGGTATACACTCTATACCGTCCTCTATTATTGCTTCTGGAGTATCCACTTCACTGTTACTATTTGATACAAGAAGTTTTTCAAAATGCTTCTTCCAGATCCTTAGTACACTGTCTGTATCTGTCACCAGGTTTCCTTCTTTTTCTCTAGAGGAGGATGTGCCTGCACCAAAGCCTTCGGTTTGGTGTTTTACCCGTTGGTAGAATTTTCAGACTTTATTCTGACTCAAGTACATATCGATTTGCTCACGCTCACGTTTTTCTTGCTCTATCTGTTGTGTATGCAGCCTTTCGACGTCAAATGTTCGTGTTACATTAGATCGCACAATTGCTGCTATATTAAGACGGGTGCGTACCTTGGCTGCACAAGGTAATGGTCCGAATCGATATTCGCTCCCCGGACCGATCGGACGTCTAAAACACTGGATGAATGCCTTCCGTCTATCACAACATGATCGATTAAAAAAAACATTACTGTTATAATCCTGAAAAAAAAAATATTCTTGGCAAAAATCTCCCGGCCTTTAAAAAATAATCTCCAACCTCCCATAACAAATCTCCCGCAAATTAAAATATACAAATCAAATATTTCCTGTTCCTCTGTAATAATTTGGATAATTTTGTTACAACCAAAATGGAAAAAAAAATAAATAATTGGAATATTTCATAGGAAAAAGGGAAAATTGAAGCCAAGAAGAAAATACAATTTCGAATCTACAAAAAAACCTGCGTCATAATGACTCGGTGGCATGCAGCAGATGGCCACAAATAGCAACTATGAATAATTTAAGCAAATTATCAATTATGAGCAATTTGAGAAAACAGCAGCAACAACAACGAAGTCCAATTGTGTTGCCAATTGAGAAAGAGAAGGCAAATGTATGTGGCCACCGAATTCTTTTGACCATTATTTTGCACGAAACAAAATGGCGTCTCTGTATAATTTATACAGTAGTCGTCCCCTAACGAACATGGAAGGAAAAAACATGGGGAGCCACACCAGAAGCACAAAAAACAGAGCTGTCGTTAATTAAGAACCAACCAGCCAGCCAGGAATACAATTTTGGTGTTGCAGGTTTATGGAGAAAAAAATGGTGAATTTTGGTTGCCACAGAAAACGTTTTTTAGGGGTTTATTTTCGTATCCCGATAGCTGTTAGTTTTTGCACCTCAGTAATGTTTAAATAAAAATTGTATGTTTTTGGAATATAGGATGATATATATGTATATAACAAGTTCAATACGAGGGTGATGTGGTAGAATATAAGTAAATGTTCTTATTTATGTTTGGGTTACTAAAAGGGATTCCCATAAGCAAGTGTTGCCTGGTGACATCTGACATTTCTATTAGAAAGTTTGATACTTCTTAGCATAAGCGTACTCAGTATAGTTTAAGGTACTCAAAATCAGGACCGTTATATAGGGCTATCAGAAAACGTGGACCTACATCGATAAATTGTTGCATGGATACCAAATTACAGCAAATTTGATCGTAAAATGTGTCTAATATTTCAAAAATACCTTTAATCGGGAGGTTCGGTTAAATGGGGGCTATATCGAAACTTGGACCCAGAGACCCCATTTTCCATACCAATACTAACACTAGAAAGACGGGAATTTTGTATATACCTATATTGCCTAAAATCGGTCAAAATGACTTCATTCTGAAAAAATTTTATTTTGTAAACACATTTTTTTAACTTATTTATTAATATTTTTTACATTATTTACAATCATACAAAACGTTGTTATTATTTGTTTTATGGGGGAGGGCTCTCGAGTTTCCCTTTATGAAAAATAAGAACGCGGACAAAATGTTAAAAAAAGAGGAAGTCTTTACTCTAAGAGTGAAATTGACTGGAAATATAAAATTTATTTTTCCCGATTTGTGTGTTCGTTTGTGTTTCTAGAGTATCAAACGGTTTTCGATGTTGTTGTAGTGATCTTGTCATATAAGAAATTTAGTTTATACAATAATAAAAGTAGTTTGATTATTTAATATTTCACAAAAAGTCAAAATGGCCGTTTTTAGGCTATATAGGTATAGCACATATGAATACGGGGAATGAAAGAGGGGAGGAAGCAGCTACTATGATTAATAAACGTAGTTCTATGTGGTACAAAAAGTCGCCAAATTTTAAAAAGCTGGGTCATAATATACACAATTGTTTTTGTACTTGAAATTGAAAAACGGTCAAAATGACTGCCTTCGGCTATCTAGTGTTACAAACATGTGAGCTAATGAATTTATAACCAATTTTTTGGTAAATACTCGGGTATTTACCAACGTGTTTAAAGTATTGTAAAGCTATGCATCTTAAATCGATTTGATAACAGAAGCCCGGACATAGGGTGTAAGATGTTGAATTACCCATTCAATATAGTTGGACATTTTTTGTTAAAAAATTTGGAATTTTTGAAAAAAAAAATATGATGTGATATCAATGGATAAAATCGGATCACATAGTTTTATCAGCGGAAGATCAGACTTTGATGATCAAAGTCTGAATTAAATCGGACACTCAATTCGATTGATATTGGATTTACAATTTGTATATAATGACATTTTTGTGGGAGAGGTACCAGAAGAGATGGACCAATGAGTCCTATTTTCGGACTTGACCAATGTTTGGTAAAAGAAAAGTATAAAGAGTAGGGGACCGAAGTCACCCTTCGGAACCTGAAGAAGAACCTAGGGGGTTCCGGTGGTTCTGACGAAGAAGAAGTTTAAACTATTGGAAATGTAAAATTATCTTCATCTGTTTGCGTAAGGACCTAAATATGCCTGATGAACAGCTTAACCAACGGCGAAACGCGTCGCATCATTTCGACTGGGATAATGTAGCTCATAAAAAGGCATACAACTCACAAATTCAGCTTGAGCCCAGCTGGGATTTGAACGCTGGCTCCTATGGCATCTCTCGATTGTTGTCCTTATCTTCTTAAGTTTGCACAATATGCAGTTGTATACCATACCATGGAAGAAAAATATTGTAGTTAGTATGAAAAAAGTCCATCACTTCAAAAAAATCTGCTCCGAAGAAGGATGTCCAAACAAAAATTTTGCTTAATTTTCTGTACTGAACTCCAACGTGTAATTTCCAGTGACACCCATGACGGAGGGAAAGAAAAGTTCGATCCGGTCAAACATAACTTCGTTTTACCCCATTTTCTTAACCCCTCCTCGTCTCTTTATATATTTTTTACATTTCAGTGATACTGACTACTGCATTTTTTCTTAAGTTCTACCAACTTGTCTTGGGATCTCCAACTTCTGGTTTTCTTATTTTTCGTTGGCGCATATGAATAACGTGGGCTGCGATTCTTTTTTTCTTGTTTGCCTTCAAAGAAACATTCGTTTTTTCGTCAGTAATAGCCATTGTTTGTTGCTGTTTCTTTAATGGTGGCTACTTTGAGCATCCGTTCTGCGGGCCATTTGTGCAGTTGTTGGGGTTTTTTTGCCTTCATTTGGCCAAGTTTTCTGCTGCAGCAGCAATCAACTTGACTGCAATTGTAGGTTGTTTATTTATACCTGCAATTATGGCTCTGGTTTTTTAATGTTGTTGTTTTCCTGTTGCTTTTTACTGATGTTGCTGTCGTCGTTTTTCTGTTTTATTTTGGTTAATAATTTGCTGTTGCATTAAATTGAGTTAATGATTGGCGATCCTATTAATTCTGTTTGTTGTTTTTTTTATTTGTGTTTGCTGTTAGTAACAGAGACTGGTTTCATTCAGAAGCAGATATTTTTTCAGGTAGAGGATTTCAGGTATCTTCAGTCCAGATTTTTGGCAACTGGCATACCACTATGGAGAATACGATCAATATTTGTTTTGACATGGTCCCATTTAAGGCCTTGCTTATTTTTGTACTTTGAATGTTTTAGTCACATTTCCCACGAAAAGGGTTGTAATTTGGTTTTCTGGATTTTAGTCATATAAAGGTCGTGCCCTGCATTAAAGATATTTTCCACCCAAAGTGTCTGTAATTTGGCATTCCGGATTACTGATGTATGAAAATTTCTTTCAAAAAATGTGCAGTATATGCCCAGTATAAAATCCTCAAAGAGTACAAAGTTGTAGGAGGCTATGCCTAAAGCGTTATTTCGGGTTATCATTATATGAGGGCTATGCCTAATTAGTGACCGATATATGTTAATTTCGAACACAATATTTTAAAAGTTTTTTTTTATAATTTTTAGTGTACTTAATTTCTATCGTACTAAATTTCAGAGAATTCAGTCGAAAAACCGCCTTAATACCGCCCAAAAATATCGAAAATTAGGGTTACCCTTATATGGAGCCTACCCGAAATATTCACCTCTCGTCTCGCCATGTCCGTCCGTCAGTTAGAATCGAGATAAAGCTCACAATATTTAATATAGGTACAAAGCAAACCTCCGTATCAAAATGTCCCAAATTTCAGGGTAAACCTCATATAACAGTTCCTACCCTTATTCGGTACTATGGGAATTCTGGGCACGATTTCCAATCGAATTTATTAATGGAGTAAATATGGCATTCTTCACTCATGGCAGGGAATAATATTCGGGTCTCGCCACTGATATGTGGCATTTCCTATATTTTCTTAAGGTATATTTTCCCGGAAGTAACTTGTAAAGTTACAACATACTATTTGAAATAAAAAAATAGTATCCCAAGCTTTTTAAAGTAGTCTCATATAACGTTACCTCCCAAAGTTCGGTATTTTGGGAGTTTTGGCACGTTTTTCAACCAAATGTGCAGTGATTTTATATTTTGTATTCTCACTGGAAGGCAATCAGTGTATTTTTAAATCCAATAGCAGACCGCATTTATGTACAGGTGGGAAGGAAATTTTGCATGTAGATCCGAATAGACCAAAAGATACGTATATTAATACCCACGGTGATACGGTGAAAATGTGCCATTTCAGAAAATTTGGAGTTGATTTGTTAATGTCCGTTCGGCCGGCTAGTGCCCACGATTACTCTCGAAGGGAGTAACTATTTTTATCGAAACTAGGGATTATTAAATCAACTTTCGACTAATCTATTAATCGACTTTCTGTATGGAAAAGTCTAAAAGTCGAAGTCGACTTTTGATCTTTGAGAGTCGACGTTTTAAGATCGACTTTCGATTTTCTTCATAAATATTTATTTTGTTATTGGCCAAGTTGGGCCAAAAATTACACATTCCAGAACTTAATTTTATCTGATAACAAAAATTCATACAATAATTCATACAAAAAATAAAATTTTTAGGTGATTTTGCCATTAGCCGGTAAACGTCGAAAATCGATTTTAATCAGGTTTGCAAAATCGAAAGATCGAAAGTCGGTTTTTTAGTCAAAAGCAAATGTCGAAAAGTCCAACAATCGACTTTTTGGACTTTTACTACAACGAAACTTTTCACATCTTAATATTTCTTTCGAACTTAGTTCAATTTCGAAAATGGGGAATATCGGTCCACTCCTTCTGAAACCTCGACCACAAAATTATCAAAATTGTTCAAAAATTAATTTGAAAAGCCTAGACGAGTTCCGAAGATGGGACCCATTGGTCCACTCCTTTTGGTACATGGCCCAGCAAGGGTAAAAATATCAATATTTATAAATCCAATATCAGGCAAATGGAATGCCCGATTTTAACTTATCATCTTTACCAGGCCTATATCAAGTCCGAAGGTGTGACCCGTCTGCCTCTCTTCTGGTATCTCCCCAAAAAGGATCCATATTATATATTTGATCAACATTAAATACGAAACATTTTTAATAATGGCAATGGCATGTACATTATATAAGGTCTGAATGGAAAACATCTTAAAAATATTTTTTTTCCAAAATCTCTATATATATTTGATAATAACATATGTTCACATTCTTCATAAACGTCAATATAATTTATTTCATAACCGCCAGCAATTATCCGATCTTCTTTTATTGCAATTATGCGATGTTCCAATTCATTATAGCCATATTATAAATGTCTATTATTAACCGGTTTACTGCTAAATATGTAGAAGAGATTATAAATATCACATAATGAGATGACAATGGCAATGTGTGATGATTGCAATCTTTAGATTAGCCCAACTGCTTTAAACTCCGTGAAATGGCTGCAGCACCACAACACCACTTTAATGTTATATTTAAATGAATCCGCTAATTTAGCGTGTACACTTTGGAAGGCATGTACTATGTAAATAAATACATAATAGTACATAATTATGTTGCTGCTGGTGATGATGATGATCTTGTCGGAAAAATGCATGCAATGAAATGTAATGTACAAAATACGAATAAATGAAAGCAGTTCCGAACGTGAAATACGTTGCATAGATTAGGGATGGGGTTAGATAAGATTAAGTAGAATGGGAAGAATTATTGTTGCTCACATTCCTTTTAGAATAACCACAAATCAAACTATATAATCCTCAGTGCTTTTAAAAAATGTCTGCTATGTAATGCCTGTGAACATTGAATCAACTTCGGGTTGTCCGTAATCCTATCTTCTACTATGAAACAATGTAAATGTCCTCATTTTTTCTTTTTTTATTATTTAAATATGGGAAGTGCATAATGTGTAATAACAGAAGTTGTTTGGCAACCTGATTGTTTGACAACCATCAGCCATCGATGGTTGTTGGTTGGTAACTTGCAAACGGTTAACTGAATGATGACCTGACTGAATCAATCAACCAGCCAAGTAACTAGTTTCTAAAAAGAAGAAAAACTCCTCTTGAAGAAATAATGAAGGCAGTATTACTTCTTTTTTTAATTTATGTTGATGATGACGAGCAAGGAAAAACATTTTGAATGTTGCTGCAGCCAATTGCAATAATAGTGGCATTGCATGCTGGCAGTTAAAGTAAAACAGTAGCAACAAAAATGAAAAAGAATATACGCCATTATTTGGAGAGTGCAAAATTAGAGAAAATTAAATTGTTTAACAACAACGACTTATGCAAATTAGAAGGAAGAACATATAGAAATAAACAGAACAGAAGTGGGGTTATGTGTTTATATAATATTTTTGTAAATGGAATTGATAATCCGAGGCCTATATATATATATATATATATAGTTTTTATTCTTATTGTAGTTATCCACCAGCAAGATTTTTGTAAAAAATCGATCGGGGCCCTTTAAGGGGACCCCCATTCTCGGTTTCAAAAATTTTAATTTTTAATGTCCCTATAAAATTTCAAGTGAAAATTTCAACAAGTTTTTAAGATATAGTCGATTTATGGTGTTAGCATCAAGTGGCGGCAAGAGGGCTTCTGAAATCACTTGTTTGGCACAGATCACTTGTTTGGCACAGATCACTTGTTTGGCCCAAGGACGAACCCTATTGATATTGGATAAAATCGGTTCAAATTTAGATATACCTCCCATATATAGTTTCGTCCGATTTTATGTAAATGATGCACCAAACTCCTAATATTTGTCCGATTGGAACAAAATTTTGCATAGACTACTGAATTAGGTTCAGATTAATGTCTGCAAAGTTTTGTTAAAATCGGTTTAGATTTAGATATATATCCCATATACATATTCGGTCAATTTATGGTTAATGGGGCACCAAACTCCCTATATTTGTCCGATTGAGTAACAATTTTGCACATAGTACTTAATTAGGCACAGATTGATGTCTGCGAAGTTTTCTTAAAATCGGTTCAGATTTAGATGTAACTCCCATATATAGTTTCGTCCTATTTTTTGTGAATGATACACCAAACACCCAAAATTTGTCCGATTGGGATAACATTTTGCACAGAGTACTGAATTAGGTCCAGACTGATGTCTGCGAAGTTTTGTTAAAATCGGTTCAGATGTAGATATAGCTCCCATATATAGTTTCGTCCGATTTTTTGTGAATGGTACACCAAACTCCCAATATTCGTCTGATTGGGACAAAATTGGGTTTTTTTATATTGCTTTGTGGTATAAAATAGGCGATTTTTCAAAAAACGTTTTTTAAACGTCCACCATTTTGTTCCCTGATCTATTCCACCATTCCCTGATCTATTGATTGAATTAATGACGTCGTGTTCGCTGGAAACACTACTCAACACTGCTCAAATTCTCCAAAATAGTAGTATGAACTAATTTTAGGCAGGCTGCATTGCCCCTCCTCCATTTAATTTGGGTCCATATATGATCATATCATTTTTTTTTTAATTATCAGAGTGATTTTCAAAGAAACGTGACCGATTTCGGTTACGCCTTGCTCCATGGCATTATACCATATTGAAAACTATATTTTTTTTCATTTCATCTGAATTATAAATTATACAAATTTTTACCATTGTATTAAATATTCCCTTCGAAACAACTATATTTTTTTCATTTCCTCTGAACTATAAATTATACAACTTTTTACCATTGTATTAAATATTCCCTTCGAATCAACTCGTTCTACCCACTCTAATGTAACTACCAGCATAAAATTATGCTAACACACACACACATTCATACAGCAAAGTCTCTAGCCAATGTGAATTTTAATAATAATAACAACAACGAAATGAGAACGGAAAAACGCATCTATGTTGGCGGCCATTGTGGTATTTCTTGCATTCCAATTTATTATTGTTGTTGTTATCAAGTTGTTGTTTTGCTTTTTTAACTGCTGCCACAACTACTGGCTACTACTCTTCTTATCTTGACGACTGGTATTGGACACAACTCAAATATGGATGATGGTGCGTTGGCGATGGCTTTGTTGGCCATAATGCAGCGATGGCGAGCGATGTTATTAGCAAGATAGCGTGCCGCAGGGCAATCAAGCTTTATTAAGGCGTATTTGCAGACTGTTGCCAGTTTTTAGTCTTATTTTCTTCTCTTCGAAATGTTATTCTCTTTTCTATAGCGGGTATGTGATTCGCTGGAATTGGGTACTGTAATGTGTTGTTGCCATTACATTTCCTTTTGTTTGGTAGCCACTTATGAAAATTTATTTTCTTAGTTACCAAGTGTTATGTTTTTCTTGACTTTTTGCATAAATCGTGTTTAAATAACAAAAAAAAACTTCATATTTAATGATTTGCTGTATTCGTGTCAAATTAGCCTGAGGTATTCCTTGGTGGGTTGGTATTTAATTTATGAGGTGGTATTTTGTTTCTATGGTCACAACCACCTACATACTGATATGTATATGTACTATTGCCAATATCAAATGTACATTGCGATTATATCAATTCATATTATAATCTGGGGAAGGAAATCGATAATTATTCAAAAAATAGTAAAATATTAATGATGAATAGATTGTTAACAGTTCTTGGATTTTTTGATATTTAAAATTTTTAGCCAATTGAAATCTTTTTATGTAGATTTTTTTGTTGGAAAAATGTGAGAGATTGAAAAAAAAAACATTTTTATTGTCGAAAAATTGTCGAAATCCACGTTCTTTATCTTCAGAAAACCCGCTGTGAAATGAGGCTAGGACCATAAAAAACACTTCAATGTTGATGTTTCCCTTATAAATGGAGGCGGCATTGAAACATAGACCTACAGTGAAAACAGGTTTGCAAATACATTTATTATATAACTACCAGAATTTTAATATACCGTGCAAATATCTAAAAAGTGAGAAGAATTTTCAGAGAAGAAGCCTAGTATCCACCAAGAATCCATAATGCCAAATTACAGCCACTTCGATGGAAAAATGTTGCAGAAACCTGTATAATACCAAAAATGGGAAATAGCAAGCTCTATCTTATATCTATAATGATCTCCGCAGACAGACGGATATGGCTAAATCAGCCTATTATTTCATCAGTATCAAGAGTAGACATATTCTATGAGGCCTTCAGCGAATATTTCGAGGTGCTGGAAACAGAATAAGTTAGAACTTCCCGGTTTATAAGGCAATCAAATCAATTAATAATTAAATCTGGAATCATACGAAAAACTTAACCTATGGTTCGTGAGAGTGAGGCATCCTTGGGTATTTCATCCACTAGCATACATTTGATATTACAAAAACACCTGGCAATTGGATCCCACGCAATTTGGCATTAACACAAAAAAGGCTCGAGTCGATTGGCGCAGAGAAATTTTGAAAGAATACGATTGCGGTGCATCGAAGGTTGTTTAAAAGGTTGTCACTGGTAACGAATCATATCAAATCCAACGATAGTTTTTCGTGGAAAAATCACTTCGTCACCTATATCTTCGAAAAGGGTGGTAATATGACGACTGTTCCGCTTGATCAACATATGACGTCAAATTCTCAGTTCTACATCACAATTTGTTTGCTGAAGTTTTTGAAGAAAAACGAGATTAGGGGAGTGTTGGGCAACTCTCTAGCTAATAAGCTTATTGAGATGCACGGGTTTTTGTATTTTTACAGATGTTTGTAATTACATTATGTAAGTATTTTGTGTATAGAACTTTTCAAATTTTATGGCTGCATTATTAACCAGTAAGGAAGGTTCAAAAGTCGGACGGGGCCGACTATATGATACCCTTCACCACTTTGGGTACCAATCTGAAATTTATGAAAAATTAAATGTCAATCATCGAGCAAAACATGTAAAAGATCTATATATAAATGGACACAGTGCGCTATCCAAAATTTATCTCGACACAAAATCCAATACAAAACTTGAAATGCATCAATCTAGACCTAATTCAGTACTCAGTGCAAAATTTTGTCTCAATCGGATAAACATCTATAGTATGGTGCACCATTAACATAAAATCGGACGAAACTATATATGAAAGCTATATATAAATCTGAACCGATTTCAACAAAACTTGGCATGTATCAATCTAGACCTAATTCAGTACTCGGTGCAAAATTTAGTTTCAATCGGACAAATAATGGGAGGGAAATCGGACTAAACTATATATGGGAGCTACATCTAAATCTGAACCGAATTTCTCCAATTTCGTCATTGGGCCAAATAAGTGACATGTGCCAAATTGCATTTAAATCGGAACATAAATGCGACCTGTACTTTATTCACAAAAATACATGGACGGACAGAGTGACATGCGTAAATCGACTCAGAACTATGGGTCTATCTCGATTCCTTTTGCCTGTTACAAACATATGCACAAAGACATAATACCCTGTACCACAGTGTGGTGAAGGGTATAAAAAGTAATTAATTACAATGTATATTCTTATAAAAATAATTTCAAATATAATGTTTATAGAAGACTGGTAAAAAAAACTATAGAAAGTACCTTCGGGGTATTCGGCATGATAATTACCATGTTATGACTATGGTGCCGAATGTGCCCCATGAAATGCCGAAGCTACTCCGGGTTGGCACACATTCGGCGAATTTGACTTTTTTTTAGAAAAATATAAAACATTTTTAACTAATAATAAAATTAAGTATTTAACTAATAATAAAATTGGTACTCAGTCTCCCCTACATCATAGAGCTGCATGTCAAGTCGATCTATATTGCTTCAAAATATTGAGAGGCCAAAGCGTGGACTTGGTAAATGATAAACTAACAGCCCTGATTTGGCATCCAATGACTTATTCTCATTCCCGTATATGAAGCAACAAATGCCTGATCAACGTTTTTCGTGGCCAGAAGATGCTACTCAAACTGTCAAAACCCATGTTTTGGACTTATTCGCTTCAGTGCATGAAAAAATATATAAATTATGTTAGAGAAACCTAAAAAAGATATGATGTTCCCTTCCTAAAGTTCTATAATTAATCGTCCAATAACCAATGTGTAAAGGTTTACAAATTTAACGGCCAGATTTTTTTTGTCATTTGTTTTATACAATATAAGAAACCAAATCCCTTTAACAATCATTCATCTGATATGAATCCTGATGACGACGATGATGTCGTTGGACATCATTGTACCCCTCATACCATGTGCCAAGCAATTGCCCTATGTTTGGGCGTTGCACTGCTAACGCCCCACAAATGATTTGGTTGTTACCTTTCACAATGACGTTTAATACGCTTTGTTACTCTCCGCAATGCGATGCAGTCAAGGGGACATTAAAATGTTTAAAAATCATTTCCAGCTATCGTTAAACAAAAACAAAAAGTGTATTTTTATAGAGGAAATCATTTCCTTGATCCTGTTACCATATTCAGCACACATGTCACAGGATAACAGAAATTCTCGAGAAACAAAAACAGCAGACAAACACACGCTGGAATAGCGAACAGTGGTGACGAACAATGCACCAGTGCGAGTGTGTTTTACTTGCTGCTATACCCACATATTCCGCACATTTTTTGCAGAAAACAACGATAAGCAACAGCGGTTACTCGCTACTGCTGCTACTGGGCGTTAACAGTTGGCTCGAGCGTACCTTCTGTTTCCTACTGGCCAGCCTCCAAGACCAGCCTATCGCAAAATAAACTACACAAACGCACAAACACTTCCACACACACACATGGTACTCACTGAATTCCTAAAAGGATATTAGCAAAAGTGTTGCGCTGTTGGTTGGCCGACAACCTAGCTTGATAAATGCTGGCGAAACGAACAAATGTCGCCTTTATGTCATTCGAATTCTTTGAATGATTTTTGTTGAGATTATTCTATTATTTGGAACGTGCTTCAATGCAGCGTACTTGACAATACTCTCCGAATTCATATTTCGAGTTCATAACACCAACAACGAAAATTTCATTTGTTTCATTTCATTCGTTTGGTGTTACGCCCCTCCAATATTTGTGTTCGTTCATTCGTTCCATTTGTTCCATTACACATGCCATACTTTTAAATACTCCATCAATGGCATGATGATCAGCATCCCGTCCTGCCTCTTTCCGCACTCTCGCACTAAGATGTGGGCAGTTAAGCTATTTGTAAGACGCCAACCTCAATTCTGATGATAAGTGTGATTTTATTATGAATCCGGTAGTAATCCATTCATATGAATATTGAAACAGAATAATTTGATTTTCACTCTTGGTTTGGTAATGCGATTTTAGTGAGGAAGTTCTCTCTGTAGAGTGGGCTAATGTTTTAGCCAACAAAACAATTGGTTTATCGAGAAGAGTTTATTATGGATATTTATTGGACAAATGGGAATTTAAGCAGATTTGGTCAATTGCATTTGGCAAATTCGATTAACTGGCTGTTAATAGGAAAATTTCGATTTGCAATGTGTTGAGGAATTATGTATTCTGTATTCTGTAACAGCTGTATCAGGAAAACCTAATGTTTTAATGTATTCCCCAGCTTGATTTGTACATTTTTGAATTTACAACTGACGTTTTTACTTGATTTGCGAGAATACAAAGAAGTTATGATTTTAATTTACAACTCATTTTTTCTTGATTTCCGAGAATACCAAGAAGTTATTGGATGCTAAGTCAGGATTGTCTGACGGATGGCGCATTAAGTTCATGTTTTAGCCGTTCAAAAAGATTTGAGCCGATATGTAAGATCTGTATTTGTCTTGGCAGACAATTATTCGTCTTCTCTTGTTCGTTCTTCGAATACAGAGCAGGAATTCTGTCCACATTTCTATTTTAACCGAAGAAACAGGCGGCTTTCAGCTTCGAGGTGCTTCTTCTATAAACAACTTTCATTGGATTTTACTTGCATTCGAGAACTCACACCCCTTGATTGCTTTTTTGTTTCGGGTTTATATGCATAGGTCCATGATTCGTAGATAACAAGGCCTATATATTATGTTGTCCAGTAAGACCAACTAGTGTCTACATTTTTTGTCAAAATATATTGATTTCGAAAAAATAACCTTAGCTAGCTTTGGCAAAGGCAACGTTGTAATTTTCAAATGTGAAAAATCAATTACTTGTTAAATTAAAATCAGTGTTGTGTGCAAAATTATTAGAAGTTTTTTTCAAAGATATTTTCGCCACTACAACAATAACTTTTGAAAGATAATGTAAATACAGGGTTGTGTATTTTCTGAAATGCGTCTTCTGGATGACCTGAAACCATATTAAATTTGTCATTCCGTATGCAACATCCCGAAATAATCACTGGAGAACCCACAAATTATTTTATTTTATTATTTTTATTCTTGGCCAGAATAATGTACAAGATATTCGATTATTAGAGAATCTATATAGAGACCTCCTTAAGTTTTTTAAGAAGATTGTCATAACATGGTCGTTAGCATTTTCTTTTTTTTATAGACTCACTTAGGAACACAAGGTCCTCCTTTTTGAAAAAATACCCTTGGTTGGATTTAACTAATTCATTCGGTTGTTACATTTATTTGAATGACATATTGTGTTTATATAGGTAGATTAATACTTATTACTGTAGTTGTATTGATCAAAAATCACATGAAGGACTTTACTGACTTCTTCAACAATGTTCGGAGTCGGTATGCCGAATGTTATGCCAAAACAGGGACAACAGGGGTCATTTTCTGCAAAAAAAAAAAAAAAAAAATGACGGAATGCAAAGTTACGGAACCTTGGTTTGAAAAATAATGCTAAAACATTAAAAATAACTAAAATGGACCAAGACCTTTATAGGTAATTCTGTCAAGACATGGACATAAAAAACAGAAAAAAACAAATCATACACCTACCACTTGGTCTTAGTTTTATTTTGGGTCTCCTTATAGTGAATTTATGTTCCTTGTTATTCCAGAGTATTGTGAGAATCCCTTTCACAATGTCCTAGGTTTTGGTAAAAGGTTTGTAGTTATTCGTTTTTATAATGTGTTGGTAGAATTCTACATAATTTTTATACCCTTCACCACACTATGATACAGGGTATTATGTCTTTGTGCATATGTTTGTAACAGGCAAAAGGAAGCGAAATAGACACATGGTTCCTTTGCATGTTCGTCCGTCCGTCCGTCAAAGTACAGGTCGCAGATTTAGATATAGCTCCCATATATATTTCCGTCCGATTTAAAGTAAATCATCCATCCATCTTTCGATTTTTACGAAATTTGGCATAGCGTAATGATTTTGGTCTAGAACGATGTGTGTACAATTTCTTGAAAAGCGGTTCAGATTTAGATATAGCTCCATATATATGTTCGTCCGATTTAAAGTAAATCGTCCACCAAAGTCCCTAACTATCCTTCGATTTGCACGAAGGATAGTTAGGGAC
>NW_026877526.1:0-21815 GCF_032173495.1 Musca vetustissima
AAAGTAATAATATGCACATAGTCACCTTTACTTAATTACGTATAACTCCCGCATCGGAGTACATACAGACATATAATTGGTATCAATTTGAAGGTAAACAACTCATCTTGGACTATCAATATCTCGAGTATATGTCCTTCAGGAGCAAGTATATACGTCCCAGAATAAAAATTTTGTAATTTTTCACACAAAAGTCAAGGTCTATTTGACCCGCTAAATATTGACCGATCTTTATCAAAACAGGCATGCTTTTTCTTAGGCCCGATCGCCTTCTCCATATAAAATTTCACGATGTTCGGGCCATAACTGCGGCCTCTGGAGCGACCAGAAAAACAGACAAAAATTTAGTATTTGGTCCATTTCATCCCCTAAATATTAACCGATCTTTATCAAAAAAATAGGGGTCTTCATTGGCCAGAACCCATCCTACATGCAAAATTTCGTAAAGATTGGTCCATAACTGTGGCCTGTATCGTGTTTACAAATTATAATGGACTCAGCTAGTCGAGATATGACGATCGGTATACTTAAAGGTGGGTCTATGACCATAGTTATGTAGGGTATAAAAATCCACGCAGACTCTGAAAAAGTTTGTTAAAAATTCACGTAGACTCTGAAAAATTTTGTTAAAAAACCACGTGTACTCTGAAAAAAAAAATTAAGGAATACACGCCTAATTGTAGACTCCGAAAAAAATATTTTTAAGAAATCCACGTCTAAATGTAGGCCCTGAAAAATATTTTTAAGAAATCCACACGCCTAATTGTAGACTCCGAAAAAAATATTTTTAAGAAATCCACACGCCTAATTGTAAACTCCGAAAAAAATATTTTTAAGAAATCCACACGCCTAATTGTAGACTCAGAAAAAATTATTTTAACAAATCTACAAGCCTAATTGTATACTCCAAAACACTATTTTAATAAATAGTTTAATAGACTCCGAAAAACTATTTTTATGAAATCCACGCCTAATTGTAGACTCCGAAAAATATTTTTATGAAATCCACGCCTAATTTTAGACACAAACAAATATTTTTAATAAATCCACGCCTAAATGTAGACCCACGCCTTAGATGTATTGTAGACTCTGAAAAATATTTGACAAAAAAATATTGTTAAAAAAATCCACGCCTAAATGCAGATCCACGCCTGTAGATCTATAGTAGACTCTGAAAAATATTTCTAATAATTTCACAACAAATTGTTGACTCTGCAAAAAAAAAAAAGAAAAAATAAAACCCATGTTTATTGCAGACTACACAAAAAAAAAAGGATTAAGTAAATTTCCAAACATTTGCCAATCTAATACTTTCTTTAAGTATTTATTGCACTTTATGAGAATTGAAAATAATAACAAAAACTAATGCGAATTTGATTTAAAATAACAACATTTCTGACAAGCTAACATAAAATTATTTCCAGTAATGGTTAAAAGTATACGCTACGACAGCAACCCAGCCGCCAAGCCAATACTGCAACCAAATGGCTATGCAAGTTATGTGTTCTGTGTCTTGGCAAAATATCGGAAAACTTGGGTAGAGGACCTTGTATTGCAATCTGGTGTAGTTATCGTATTTTTCATTTTGGGTGGCACTACGTGCTGCTGCAGTCCTTTTATCAGTTATATAAACAAATATAAGGCCGTTTACTTCCGTTTGTTACCTCCTTCCGGTTAATTTGTTGCCGCCTGTTATTTAGGTGGCAGGCTGGCACGGCAGCCAGGCAGTTGGCCTTTCTTGTCCTTTTTGCATGCAGATGATTTATTAGCTTTACTTTTGCAGCTTCGCAATGTGATGTTGCGTTTGTTGGCCGGTATAGAAGGTTAATGGTTTCTTGGCCATATTATTATTTTAAAAGATGTGGTATAGATGTGATCCTCTTTCAGTTATTACAATCAGTAAGCAAAATTAAAACAATAACATATTTCTTACTCAGCTATAATTTTTTTTAACAAATCCTAAAAATATAATTTTCCAAAAGCATCTTTGAATAAATACCTCCAGACATACGATTAGTTTAAAGAAAAAATCGTTAACGTAATTAACATTTAAAAAAAAAAACAAACCAGTAAAGGAACCTAAAAACAAATTTAAAAAAAAATCCACACCAAATTGTAGATCACGAAAAAATATTTTAAAAAAATTCACGAATAATTATAGACCTATAAAACTTTTTTTGAAACTCTACCCCAATTATAGACCCTAAATACCCTCCCTGAGGACCGTAATGTCATTTCATAGAATACTACATTTCCTCATAGAATACCAGAAGAGATTCTCCTAGATGATCTGACGAACTTCTCATGGAAGACCAGAAGGCCTTCTCATAAAAGACCACAAGAGCTTCTCATAGAAGACCATAAAGTCTCCTCATAGAAAACCAGAAGGTATTCTTATAGAAGATCAAACGATCTTCTCAAAGAAAACCAGAAGGACTTCTCATAAAATACCTTCTTATAGACTTTGAAAAAATATGTTTAAATAATCCACGCCTAATTGTAGACTCTGAAAAAATATGTTTAAATAATCCACGCCTAATTGTAGACTCTGAAAAAATATGTTTAAATAATCCACGCCTAATTGTAGACTATGAAAAAATATGTTTAAATAATCCACGCCTAATTGCAGACTCTGAAAAAATATGTTTAAATAATCCACGCCTAATTGTAGACTCTGAAAAAATATGTTTAAATAATCCACGCCTAATTGTAGACTCTGAAAAAATATGTTTAAATAATCCACGCCTAATTGTAGACTCTGAAAAAATATGTTTAAATAATCCACGCCTAATTGCAGACTCTGAAAAAATATGTTTAAATAATCCACGCCTAATTGTAGACTCTGAAAAAATATGTTTAAATAATCCACGCCTAATTGTAGACTCTGAAAAAATATGTTTAAATAATCCACGCCTAATTGTAGACTCTGAAAAAATATGTTTAAATAATCCACGCCTAATTGTAGACTCTGAAAAAATATGTTTAAATAATCCACGCCTAATTGTAGACTCTGAAAAAATATTTTTAAATAAGCCACGCCTAATTGTAGACTCTGAAAAAAAATATGTTTAAATAATCCGCGCCTAATTGTAGACTCTGAAAAAAAATATGTTTAAATAATCCACGCCTAATTGTAGACTTTGAAAAAAATATTTTTAAATAATCCACGCCTAATTGTAGACTTTGAAAAATATATGTTTAAATAATCCACGCCTAATTGTAGACTCTGAAAAAATATGTTTAAATAATCCACGCCTAATTGTAGACTCTGGAATCATATTTATTTCAAAATCCACACCTAATTGTAGAGTCTGGAAATATATTTTTTTTTTAAATTCACTCCTAATTTTAGACTCTGGAAAAATATTTTTATCAAAATCAATGCCTAATTGTAGAGTCTGGAAAAATATATATTTTTTTAAATTCTAGACTCTGAAAAAATGTGACATTTTTTTGTACACTCTGAAAAAAAAATATTTTTTAAAAATCCACGCCTAATTGTAGACTCTGAAAAAACGTAATACATTTTAAAATATAAATAAAAAAGAAAAACTGTTCTTTACAAGAATATTCCCCATTGATTTGTTTGTTTATGTTCGCACATGAAAATCACGTATACGTTCAACTGAATCAAAATAAAATAAAACCCCCAAAAACAACTGAAAAACTTTCTTTTCCAGCATTTAATGGCAAATGCACGAGTTTCTGATGAACTTATTCACAATTGATTGTAATTGAGTGTATGAAAAAGTTACCAAGCAGAAAACATTTTCGGAAATGTGTAAACTTTGGGAGAGACGACTGTTTTCAACTTATGACCTTTCGGTTTGGGTTGCGCTCTTCAAAAATGAAAACGAAAATAAAAATGCTTTGCATGATGTTGTTTTATGTCATTTTTAATTAGAGTAACGTTTTGAGTTTTTTTTTCGAAATATCTTGCGTCCCCTCTCCTCTTACATTTGCTCTTCTTCTTCTATACTCTTTCTGTATTGTGATATATTCGAAAATTGTTATTTATGAGTTTCGAGTGTTGCAGCAATAAATTGTGTTGCATGCGTTTCTTTTTTGCTGTTCTTATTATTGTTGTTTTGTTTTTAACATCCCTTTTCCATTTTACACTTTCAACCATGTAGAGTTTCCTCTTTGGTGATGGCGTTTTTTTTTTTCAACTATATTGCGAGTGCAAAATGAAATAAAAAAAACTTTTTTATAAACTTGTATTGCATGAATATTCTTTTCGATATGAAATAAATGGAATTGAATGACAGTATTACATGTCGGAGTTCAATGTATGGGTTTGAAGGGTGCCATACATACATACGAGATTCCATAGAAACTTTTTTGGAAGTATGTTTTTTTAACTGTTATAACTGTTTGATATGAATGGCTAATGGTGTGTATTAGTAGTGCGGTTTTCATTATGGTCTTTGATAGAAACTTCGGGTCTCATTTAAGTATAGCCTCTGGTTTTGTAGTAGAAGAACTCATTCTATTTAACGGGAATTCCTATTCTTCCATGAGAACAACTTTCTTTGAGAAGAAATTCTATTGTTCTATGTGAAAATCTTCTTGTCTTCTGGAGAAAAAATTGGGTGTATTATCAGAGGTATTATATTGAAAGATGTTCTGGTCTTCTACGATAAAATCTTTTGGTATTTTACAAGGAGATTTTCAAGTCTTTTTATAAAAATACATTCTGGTCTCCTATGAGAATATCTTCTGGTGTTATATGAGAAAAACGTCTGTTCTTGTTTGTGAAAAACTTCTGTGTTATATGAGCTGACTTCTGGTCTTCTGTAAGAAGACATCCGGGTTTTGTATATGAAATCCCGGTTTTCTTTAAGTGACCTACTGTTCTTCTGCTCTTTTATAAGAATAAATTATTGGTATTCTATGAGAACTTCTGTTCTTCTATGAAAGGAACATCTGTTCTATTGAGTATAACTTTACTATAGGAAGACCTCCAGCTCTTCTATAGGAAGACCTCCAGCTCTTCTATAGGAAGACCTCCAGCTCTTCTATAGGAAGACCTCCAGCTCTTCTATAGGAAGACCTCCAGCTCTTCTATAAGAAGACCTTCTGCTCTTCTATAAGAAGACCTCCAGCTCTTCTATAAGAAGAACTCCAGCTCTTCTATAAGAAGACCTCCAGCTCTTCTATAAGAAGACCTCCAGCTCTTCTATAAGAAGACCTCCAGCTCTTCTATAAGAAGACATCCAGCTCTTCTATAAGAAGACCTCCAGCTCTTCTATAAGAAGACCTCCAGCTCTTCTATAAGAAGACCTCCAGCTCTTCTATAAGAAGACATCCAGCTCTTCTATAAGAAGACCTTCTGCTCTTCTATGATACAAATTTGTGATCATATATGATTAGATCCCTTTCTGGTACAGGAAGACTTCCTGCCATTCTTTAAATATAACTCCTGCATAAAAACTCATCCTTTTTTTCTACGCGAGGATTTTTTGCTCATTAATTGTAAGATCACCTGTTCATCCATTGGAAGATTTTTTTAGTTATGAGAACTCTCCTGGTCGTGATCTTTCGGTCTTCTGTGAGAAGACATTCGGGTGTCTCTTGAGAATATCTCCTGGTTTCCTTCAAAATACATTCTGATGCTTTCTTTAAGTGCCTCTTCGCATATAGTCCCAGAAGATCTTTTAGAAAAGACCTTCTGGGCTATAGTATAAAGAATTTCAGATATATTTTTATAAAACAATTCCCCGTGTAGTTTTCAGCAGGCATTATTAAAGACATTCTGGTCTTCTGTATGAAGACCTTCGGGTCTACTATAAGGCGAACTTCTTTTTATAGGAAAATCTACTTGTTTCTAATCTTCTATTAGAATACATGGTGGTCTTCAACATATGGACGAAATTCTGATCTAAAATTGTATTCAGAGAAGTTCTTTGGTTGAAAAAATCTTGGAGCGCCTATGAGAAGATCTTCCTTCTGTCTATTTACTAATGACTTCTGATTTTCTATAGGAAAAAGTCTTCTCTCTCTACAAGAATGTTATCTTCTATAAGATCTTCTGATCAATGATAAAATTTGTTTGTCTTATTTAAAAATAAGTCCTGAAAATCAATATGAAACCCTTAGAGTGAACCTTCCTCTTATACGATCAATTTGGGACCGAGACTTCGAGCCTTTTACACATTTCTCGAGGCCCAGATGTGCTTTCATCATTTGATAGATTTCGAAATTTATAGAACATCCTTCGTACTTGTTAAAAACAACAAACAATCTGTCGCTTTAGTAAAGTCGTTTAAAAGTCAATTTGTTAAACGCCTAAAAGTAGGCAACAAAACTTATTTTGTTTCTACAATCAGTTTCTAAAGAAATTCAATTTGTCTCGTATCCTCTCGTTTATTCGTTGTGTTACCATGTGTCCTTTTAAAACTGAAAAATCCTACTTTTGCCATGTGTCTAGAAAGTTTATCTTTTATCTGAGTTACGATGGGATATTGCCAACTTGAAATTTGTTCACATACTTTAAATTTAAATTTGTCCACATATTTTTTTGTTTATTGCATTTCTAAGGAAAACTGCAGGGAACGGTGTAAAGTTTTGTCATTGGTGTCGTTTGACCCAGATTTTTGGCTAAGGTTCTCATTGACGTCACATGCCGACCCACACACGCACAGAGAGATACTAGAGGAGTACAGTAAAGTGCCAAAAATTGAAGAACATTTTTTTGTTTTGCAAAGACAATAAATATGTCTAGGGACAGAGATTGAGATAATATTTAAGTACTTATTCATGGTTTGCTAGATAACTGCGACACTTTTGAACAAAATCCAAAAATTGTGTGAGTGTGTGTATATTTTACAAATTCAAGGGGAAAAGGAAACATGGTTGTTACTGGGAATATTGTTGGGTAAAATTGATAATATGGTGTATACTTTTAGGCTGGCTTAGACAAATTTATAATTTTAAATGGAGTAGATTTTAAAGATGCATTTAATGCATACTTTTAGGCACTACTTCAACCATGATGTCTACTCTCAGGATAGGTTTTTTGAATATTATTTGAATTTGAATTTTTTATCCATTGCCAATACAATTTATTTGCCACATCTTCCTATAAAATATAAACACAATATTCCCATAAAATAAATATGAACATTTATCAGTTATTTATTATCTTAACTTTTAAATATTTAATGCAAAATTTATGGTTGGCACTTATCACCTGTACCCAAAAAATTATATTTGCAGAAAAATAAAAAAAAAATATATGTCAGCAAACTTTTTGTGATCCCTTACATTATAATGTAGAACGGAGAGAGAAAAGAACAGCATGCAACAAATGTGTTCAGGTTGTAACATCAACCATTAACTTTTCACGAATGTTGACAATATTCTGCTTCCCCTTCCTCCATCATCTACTTCGCTGTGTCACCAAAGTTCATCGGGTAAAGTGACAAAAAAGTAAAAAACGTGCGAACAGAGCCGCATTTAAAACGGCAACACGTGTCGTTTGCGGTCATAAAAAATAAATGAAGTTATGACAGGACACGTAAACAACTGAACAATATAATAACATATTTTAAGTTTGCTTTTTTTACAAAAAAAAAAAAGAAGGTAAACACAAACAACAACATCATGAAGCCACATATAACATGAAACGCAAATTTATGTTTTAAATATAAAATAAGTTCATCTATCAGGGGAGACGACGCAGGATGTTTAACATGCCATAAAGTTAAAAGTCCAATGTGAACGACCTTCCTAATTTCTCCATTAAAGAACAGAGAATAAATTGAAATACTGAAATCGCTGAAACTGCGACCTTTAAATATGCAATGTATTAGGTTGGGGATAAAGAAATCCATCATTTTTATATGAACTATAGGACTTTATTGAACATACTTCGGAATGTTCGATTTAGGCCAAATATGCACCGTTTTGTTGTATGATTTGTTGCCATTTTAAAGATAACTTCATAATGCCTCTTTCATAGAAGTCCTGCTCTCTATTTACAAAAAACTCTAGTAGTCGATTTTCACAATCCTCCCCAGATACCAATTTTTTATCATTAAAGAAATTTTGCAATGCAAGAAAAATATGATAATGGCGGATGCATTAAAACTTCCCAACCAAGGTCCCAAAGTTTCTGGCGAGTCACTGTAGATGTGTGTGGCCTAGCGTTGTCCTGGTGGAATACGACACATCTCCTGTTGGCCAATTCTAGTCGTTTCTGGTCAATTCCGGTCCAGTTGTTGACAGTAGAAATCAGAATTTAGCGTTTGGTCATATGGAAGTAACTCATAATGAATAATCCCCTTCCAGTCCCACCAAATGCATAGCAGAACCTTTCTGGCCGTAAATCCTGGTTTGGCCAACGTTTGAAATGCTTACATTGACCACGATCGTTTTTGAACAGGGTTATCGTATGTGATCCATTTCTCATCTCCAGTTACCATCCGTTTAAGAAATGAGTCTATCTCATTCCGTTTGGCCAAGGCTTCGTAGATGGAAATTCGATCCATCCTATTTTTTCTGTTAATTGATGTGACACCCAAACATCGAGCTTCTTTTTGAATCCAGCTTTGTGTAAATGGTTTAAAACTGTTTTATGGTCGATTTTTTGTTGCTTATTTGAGAACATGAAAAACTAAATTATAGACACTCAGGATGAAATACTGGGCTGGGAACGTCAAAATATTATTAATATTTTATGGTAGGGAGAACTCAAAATATCAGATTGGTGCCAATACGGTAGCGATTCTCATTCACAGTAATGTACCGTCCGTCCGTCTGCCCATTTCAATTCGTAAACATGCAGTTATGGACCAATCTTCATTAAATTTTGCACATAGGAAGGGTTCTGGCTAATGAAGACCACTATTTTTTTTATTTGGTTAATATTTATGGGATGAAATGAACCAAAAACATTATTTTTGTCTGTTTTTTCCTGGTCGCTCTAGAGCCCACAATTATGACCCGAATATCCAGAATATTGCAAGGAGGCCAGAGAATAAGCAGGACCGTTTTGATACAGAACGGTTCTATATTCTTTTTATATGTTATATATATTATAGTGTCTCGAATCTTATCTTTGATGACTTGTTGAAATAAATGTTGTCCAAATCAGTACCCAACCTCACGTTTCAAAAAACAAAGGACAAAGACCTCGCCGCACAAAATAGTCAAACTTCGTAGACGTAAGTAAATTGTGGGCAACGGTTATGTCGCTCTCGAACTCTGGAAGGAAGGTGATCGGACGGCTGTCTCAAATAACGGCGTTGAGGTGACAGATCCGAAGAGGTGCTCGTGTTATTCCAACCGGCAGTTTATAGAGTACCCCAAAAGTGACCGGGCGGAGAAAAAATAATTGCGCCGTATACGCTCTCTTCTAGTAGAGGAGGAACCACCACAATTTACGTTGGAGGATGTTGCAAGTGTCATCAAAAGCGCGAAATCAATAGCCTTGCACGACATTTCTACACCCATAGCGGAAGAACTCAACCAGAACAGGTCGTGTAACATGACATTCATGGTGGCGCTGGACCTACCAATGGCATTTGATATCGTCATTCACGCCAACCTATTTGAGGACGTCGAAAGAAAGACCCTCCAGCCAATTTTGAAACGTTTGATCGTGAACTATATGTGTGGACGCCAGTCGTACGTGGAATTCAGAGACACGAAGTCGAAGGCCCATCGATCATTGTACGATTATGGCGTCAGGACTTAAACCTAATGACATTTGCGAGAGGCGGAACCACTATCTCGTGGATATTGTAGAATTTTTCCGGTCGTGGAATATCCGCCACTAAGTCAACGTGCAGGTCGAGGGGTGCACAATTCCGACCACCAATTAGCTCAAGGTTCTAGGGGTCACATTCGTCACATTCGATAGTCTTTATAGGTCGTCTGCGCATGCCACAGCTATTTGGGATAAGATCAGGAGCAGAAATAAGGTTCTCAAGTTGCTAGCCCGCAGCATTTGGGGAGTTGACAAAGAAACCTTGTTAACGACATACACAGCAATTGGCTAGTCTGTGGTAAATTATGTGTCAATGCAACGCAGTGGAAAAGTCTTTAATCCTGCTAGAATGCCGCCCTGAGGACAGCAACAGGGTGTCTCCTCATGACTCCAATAGACC
This sequence comes from Musca vetustissima, assembly GCF_032173495.1. Lineage (NCBI taxonomy): Eukaryota > Metazoa > Arthropoda > Insecta > Diptera > Muscidae > Musca > Musca vetustissima. The sequence continues at coordinate 10,113 of NW_026877526.1, forward strand.
ACTTACATGAGGAGACGAAGATCCTTTCTCTTGTCGATTCAATACCAGCTTGGGTGTTATAGAAGTAACCATCCAAATCGTTTACTAATGGTTAGGCACCCACCACCTAGGCATGTCAGGAAGGATATCAATGATCTGGAGAGAGAGTTCCAAAGGTACAAAAATTAGCCTCTAGATCAACAGGCATATCAAGCAGGATTGAACCGATATAGGTCGCAACCTTCCTGAACTTGGAGTTAGAAGCAGAATAAGATTAGGGAGAATAAGAAGTACACCGCAGTACAAGCTGCTACAACAACTTCGTAGACGGAGGGAAATCAATATCTGTCCTGTTTTCGGTATAGCCTCCATACCTAATATTTATTATTTTAAGGATTTCAGTATGTGCAAGGTTTGGGTTTCTCATGGCATCAATTTGCTATGATGCACGCACACAAAAGTTCCGATAAATTTAGGTGGTGGGTATAAAATTTCGTTTTTGGCTTTTATTAAATCTAAGCAGATAATAGTTGCTGTAGGCTGTCCAAGAGGATGGGCCAGCCAACTATCGTTGTTTAAAAGTAAATATTTAGTGTTACCATGTTCCTCTGGGTGGCGTTAACTTCTGACAATACCATTTTGTGTTATTCTCGTAGGTGGGTTATTAAATTTCACCGAGCTCTTTCTACAAATATTCCCCGCTTTGAAAGAAAGTATACTCCTCCGCTGGGAATCGAATCCGTGTCGCATCGGTTTGTAGCTCGGCTTACTATTCACTACACTATGGCATCCTCTTCCAAAACAGTTTGGTGTAGTGTATACTATTTCATAGAATCATTCATTATCTTTTATCCAATATTAGTTTCTTATTGATAGTATATTTCCATTTTAAAAACAAAACCTCAAAGTATGCAGTAAATCATAAGAAAATTTCCCCAAAGAATCCCCAACACAATAAACCACAGGAAAACATCATCTAACCCCCAAAATATCACCACAAAATCTCCCTTGATTTTTCTCTTAAGGTCGAAATCCTTAAAGTATGCAATACACATTTTTAATAAACGTCTTAATTAAAATTGAGTGTTGCTTTATTGTTGTTCTTGTTATAATTTGTGTCCTTTGCAAAGTGCACAAAAATATATCGTCTTAACTCAATTAATTCAAGTGGAAAAGGAAAAACAAATTATGATTACGTACGGAAAAAATAAAAATAACAACACCAAGAACGAAAACAACGTCAAAGAGAGCAATAAATTAATTGATTTGATACGAGAACCAGGCACTGATGTAGACACAAGACCTTTTGTCAGGCAATGTCAGACCAAGTCAGCCAGACAACAAAACCAAACCAGCTAGCTAACACTCAGTCAGTCAGTCAGGGGCATCAACAATGTTATGACTCTTAAGGAAACACTTGATTTAATTTTACAGTCATTACATCAAGCATTTGGGTGTAAATTAGTGAGAGAAGGGGGTGAAGAGTGAGAAATGCAAAGTGTCAATAAACAACAGGGTGTGTCAAAAGTTAAACTACTAGAAAATAATTTTAGGAATGAATTTAGTATTTTTTTTTTTTTAATTTTATATTAAAAGTTAAATTATTTTGCCATCCAAAAAACGCAACAAAAAAATTAAATTAAAATTAAAATAGGTTCGATATTTATTTTGTGCTACACGTATCGCTAACACCCTTTATAAAACCAAAATTAGCAACCATAAATTATACGATTTCTATTTTGGTTGTTGTTTTGTTCAGTGTAATGAGGATTATTTGTTTTCAAATTTTCCCCTTTTTTAGGGTATACCCAGCTCATGCCTTTCAGTATATTCTATGACTGTGAAACCTAAAATTTCGCCAACAATTTCGTAGAGATTTTTATGTTCTTTTTTATTTATTATTTGTCAGCTGACAGGTTTTTAATGCCTTTGAAGCAAACTTTTCCCCCAAATCATTGGGGTAGATAAAAGTTTTTTTTAGAAAGTTCTTCTTTCGGTTTTTGTTAGGAAATTTGATTAGCCAAGTCAATATAACCCTGCCGCAGTAAAGCGTTACGTATATTCATCCCTTTCAATTTTTAATGCTATGCAAAGCCAACCTGTCCTCATTGAGGAGCTGAATTCTGGGTGTCTGGTAATCAGGAAGAGAATTTCGTAAAAAAAATAAATAAATGGGACAAATACTTAAGGGACCCCCCCCCCCCCCCCCCCCCCCCATTATAATAATTTACAAAAAATTTTTGTTTTTGTCTTGTTGTTGTTTTTTGTGATTAAAGAAAAGTCCTTATTTTTGATGGCGGGCATGATAACTCCTCACTGGAACATCGGAATCCGAAAATTCCAACGGTGTTAGAAAGAGTACGTGTCTGGCTCTCGTATGAACTAGGATTATAGACTTCGCTCTAAAATTAACAAAATGGCGGACCTCTGAAAAAAATATTTTTTGAAAATCGCCGATTTTTAACCAAAAATCAAGTTAAAAAATAAGGAAGATCTTCACCGATTGGCTTTATCCTAGTTCATACGATAGCTATACACGCACAGAGAAACGTGTAAAAATTTGAAATCGATTGGGTCATTAGTTTTTGAGTTATCGTGTCCGCCATTCGCAAAAGAGAAAAACGCGTTTAAAGTTTGAGAAGCCCTTTAGCCGTCACTTGATGCTGACCCAATAAATCGGCTATATCTTCAAGAGTTCTTGAGATTTTCACTTGAAATTTTGTAGGGACATTCTTGAATTAGTGCAGATTCGAATTAAATCAAAAAAAATTTTGGCCCCGAGAATGGGGGGGTCCCCTTAAGCAAAGCTTTAGAGGCTCCAATATAAATTAAGACAAATAAATATGAAGATTTTTTAAATATTAGATTATACAGTGAATATCGGTGTTGTCGACAGATATATGCCCTGAGTTTATGACATATGTAATATAAACTTATCCTGAATTGTGTATACTTTTTTAGCTTGCGGAGATCTACTGAAGTCTCGATAAGGTGTTGGAAGATGCCGATGGCACCCATCTTCGGGTTTGATCTTTGACGAGCAAAGATTACATGAAATTGGTTTCTCACTTCGAAAGTTATCGTGCTCACCACCCTGAAGGTACAATCATATCTCCAGGGAAGAATGAAGAACTCAGATCTGGTAGCAGTTATCAGAAATATGTTGGTCTTTCAAGATCTATATATGAAAAGTTTTAGGATGACTAAACAAGAAGGACTTGTATAATATTATCCATTTCAAAAAGAACTTTAGATGGCCACCTATTATTGTAAATTGTGCGCTAATAAGTTCATTACTGGACTAGGAACTTTAATGTATCGAAAATTAAGCAGGCCCATTGTAGTATACTTGCCAGGAAGCTGGAAACCCAAATTAAAACCAAATTTTTAGAGAAAATGCGACTAAAACTTGGGAACGAAAAATACATCTAACCCTCAAATTTCAAATTTTTAAAAATTCCAATTAAAAATTTAGGCCAAAATCATAAAAATTCCGATTATGGGATAAGATGCTTACAATGGAGGCTATGTCAAAACGTCGACATATATTGGTTATGGACACATGATCCAAAATGCCAATTAAAAGTTCCTTCGATGGGAGAATTCTGCTACACCATTAGAAATACCGAAAAGGGAGCATTATTAAATTATGTCAATACATGGACCTATATTGATAAGTGCCAAATTTCAGTTCTCAATCGATTTGTAAACGCGGTTATTCTACGCTTCTGCTGGTCCTTAAGAAAATATTTTTTAAAAAGTCTGCGCTACTGCTGGCCCTTAAGAAAATATTCTTTAAAAAAATCTACGTTTCTACTGGTCATTAAGAAAGTATTCTTTAAAAAATCTACGCTTCTGCTGGTCCTTAAGAAAATAGTCTTTACAAAAATCTACGCTTCTGCTGGTCCTTAAGCAAATACTCTTTAAAAAATCAATGCTTTTATTTGTGGTCTTTGAAAAAATATATTTTAAAAAATCTACGGTTCCGCAAGTTCTTGAAAAAATTATCTTTAAAAAGCTATGCTTTCTCTGCTCCTTAAAAAATATTCCTCTACAAAATCTGGGGGGTTACTCTGTATTGCGATGCGTAAGAAAAATTGTATCGCATCGCGTAATTGGTACTCTCTAATTCGTTTTCGTATCTCCTTTCGCATCTACTTTACGCAAATGTGGCATCACCACAATCTGTAATACGAAAACGCATGTCAAACTCGTTCGTTAAACGCAAATATCTTGCGTTAACAAAATAGCAAACGCAAATGAAGCAAAACATGTAAGTAAGTACAATTAAAGTTTTTATTTATATCTAAATTGATAATTATTTTGGGTGAAAGCCAAAAAAAGTTACAGTTTACGACTCAGCACCGTCAGTTCCAAACTTTAGTAGATTTTATGGTGCAACACAGCGATTTGGCAAGGGGCCAGTTGCAGAGTTCAAATGCGAAACGACGCGCCAAAAATTTGTAGAGAAAACTGGATGATGACCTTAATTCAGATGGACCTCCTGTAAGAGATGTCGCTGGTTGGAAAAAAGTAATATTTTATATATAAAATGTGAAACTATGTGTGCATATTTACAGGTTGGTGTTAATAACCACCTTGTCCAAGCAATTTTAAAGCAGTGGCCACTTTTATTGGAGTTGGAATTGCTGTGGATCTATTTGGAACGACGAGGTCATTTTTAATAGCGTTTATTAAAAACATAAACGCATCTTTATTGAGACGAAAATTTTGTAAAAATTTATAAAAATTAAATATTTGAAAACGTTTGTCACATTATTCGTACTTCTATTTTCATACCCGTGTTCACTTAGGTAGAGTATACTTGATCGATCTCTTAAAATTCTTTTTTTTTTAGTTGGTTCATCATTTTTGTTTTTTAAAAAAACACTCGTACCACATAAAAATATGTTTTTATTTAGCGTGGTTTTATATTTGTCGGGATCGGGATCGGTGTTGAGAGTTTCTCTCTCGAGAGATAGTAATTAGAGTTGCGCTATTTTTAATTTTGTAACAAGCGTACTTTTTGTTAACTAAAAGGTACGAATTGACATAAACGTACCAAAACAAAAATTAGATTTTTTATTATTCGTGAATACATTTACGCTTAAATTATAACATATGTTATTTATGCAAATAACTGGTATAAATATTGGCCAATATTTCTCGATAATTATAATTTATTATCATTTGAAGTAGAATTTAAGGTACATTTTCGTACTTTTTTGTTTCTACCTGTGGTAATGTTTTCCAACACAATTCACAATTTACTACTGAGAGAGAGAGAAACTCTCAACACCGATCCCGATCCCGGCAAATATAAAACCACGCTTACAATTTTTTGACGTTTCCTTTTGTCATTCTTCGTTATTGTTTACTTTGTGGCGACAGTGTTGCCCTATTTTCAATTTAGTTTGCGAATGCGTTTGCGTGAACGTTACAGAGTACCAAATTGTACTCTTAACGCATTTAGCTTTCGCATCGCACTTGCTTTCGCAACGCAATACAGAGTAACCCCCCTGAGCTTGTGTTGGTCCTTGATGCTATATGCTTTAAAAAATATAGACTTCCTTGAATTGTTTCTCTTAAAAATCTACACATTTGTTGGTCTTTGGAAACATATTATCCAAAAAGGTATGCTCCTGCTGATGCGTAAAAATATACGATAAAAAACGCTTTTAAATAATATTTTTGAAAATATATATATATATATATAAATATGCTTCTGTTAGTCCTTAAAGAAAAAATATACTTAATAAATCTACACCTTCGTTGGGCCTGAGGTTCTGTTTGTAATAGAAAAAAATATTTAAAAAACTACGCTTCTGTGGTTCCTGAAAAAATAGTATAATAAAACCAGTGAGCGGAGCAGTATAGTCGGACGGTACCCTACACAACCATACGATACCCTACACAACTACCACGGAACTGTTACTTTCTGCGGATGTTTATTCCAAGCCTGGGCAATATTTCATGATATCTACACCCTGTTGCCCGATTGAGGTCAACTGCACCTCTTCCTTATACTGCAATATTTTCCGATTAGCAGTCCTTATAATAACTTGTCCAGATTCCCGTCACCGTGGGTTGTGATGTTCGGCTTTCAATTGTGGTCTATACATCGACTCGAAAAACACAAAAAAAATTAAGTTTTTGGTCCACTTCATCCCAAAATTCTTATCTGATCATCGCCGAAAGTTATAGGCGTTGTCCTTGACCACAACTGGAACCTCATGGAACATTTCAACGCGATCATCGCTATATTTCCGTCCACCAGTTTGGTAATGGGTTTCTAAAAAATATCTGAATACGTAAGCACCTGGAAATATTTAAGTGTAACTCCCACATCCGAGTACATACCACAATACACAATTTGTATCAATTTAAAGGCTAACCACTCCTCTTGGCTATACTATCAACTTCTTGGGTCTATGTCCTTCTGGTGTAGTTATATACGCCATAAAATACAATTTTTGTAATTTTTCACACAAAAGTCAAGGTCCATTTGACCCGCTACATATTGACCAATCTTTATCAAAACATGCATGCTTATTCTTTAGCCCGATCCCGTTCTCCATGTAAATTTTCGCTATGTTCGGGCCATAATTGCGGCCTTTGGAGCGACGAGAAAAACGGACAAAAATTAAGTATTTGGTCCATTTCATCCCCAAACATTAACCGATCTTTACCAAAAATAATAAGGGTCTTCATTGGCCAGAACCCATCCTACATGCAAAATTTGCTGAAGATTGGTTTATAACTGTGGTCTGTATCGTGTTAACAAATTATAATGGACAGACGGACGGACAGACATGTCTAGATCGACTCAGCTAGTCGAGATATGACGATCGGTATACTTAAAGGTGGGTCTAGGACCAATATTTCGCGGCTTTACAAACTCTTGGGGCTGCACAAAGCTATAATACCCTGACAACATAGTTGTGTTCTCCAAATTGTGGCCGTAAAAATTATTCTTAAATAAATATGCTTTTGCTGGTACCAGAAAAAAACATTCTTAAAATAATACTACTACATCTTATCTTCCCCTCCTCTATTAGAAGATAAATTATTTATTTATAACTGAAAAAGTAAACATCTAACGGCAGGTAGTATAAATGACCAAAACATGATTTTACAAAAGCCGACATAAATAAGTTTCCTGTAATTTTTATACGGAAAGAGCAATTTCATGCTAGTTGGTGCGCTATGGAAACAAGAACATCTGATAAACATCCAACTAACAACAACAAAAAAACAATAAATTAGACAAGCTATACTATGGCACTGCTAACAACATCTCCGAGTGTTTGTTGGTTGGTCTTTTTGTTTGCCTCGGATGATGATGATAATACAAACAAATTATTATTACTATTTGTTTGTCGAAAGAAGGACTCTTGGTGGCCTATGGCCATGACTTATGCTTGGCTAATGCTGTGAGAGTGTGTGTGTATATGAGAGTGGGGTGTGCAAAATTTTTGTGGTTAAACACAATCCTGTCATGGACAAAAGTGTATAATCACCTTTTGAAGAAGCTGGTAATGATGGTTCGTAACGTTTCATTAACATTAATTACTCATGTACAGAGATTTACTACCAGAAATAATTTGCAAAACACACACACCCATACAGACCCATTTTTGCGTTTTACGCCATATAAAATTGTTAATTGGGTAATTAGGAGAAAAGTGCAATTAATTGTATATGTTTGTGTGAGTGAGTGAGTTTGTGTAATGAAGTGAATTGTGGCCATAGTTTCCCCTATCTCTAGATCAAATCAAATTTCAAGAGAAAATAGTTGCGGCAAGTTTAAAAATCTTTAGAGGCAGATGTGCGGGAGATAGCTGAATTTGTGGCAATGCTAAGATAATAAATATTATTCACTGTTCTATAAGGGATTCTAAAATGGTTTGGTGTGTGTTATATTTTAAGTCTCTAGATTTGTATTTAAAAATTAAAAGAAAATACTTGTAAAAATATTTTATAATTTTGAGAACCCTTGTGAAGGAGATAGTTAAACATTTGGAAATGGTAAGGCAATAGGGTCCAAAAATTGGGTTTTAGCTGTCTTTAAAAACAAATGAAAATTTGTAGTCATCTTCCTTCAAATAACAACATTTTTTCTCTTAGCCATCACTGCGATTTTTCCACCCGCCAGCATTGCATTACAGCCTCTATAGACGTCCAGCAAACGCAGTAATAGAATACATGATATAAATAATTACATTAGAAATGTGAATAAACATATTTAATGTGGTGTAAAAATATGCAAATATGCAATAATATTAGCATAACAAATGAGCCTGAAAATATGCAACACATTATAATGATGATAAATTGAATGTATTTAGAATTTCACACAACCCGCAGCACATATGGTCACAATGAATTGTAATTGATTGTTGGAGTTTTTATTGTTGTTGTAAAACATAATTTTAATTTTTTATACAATTGAAAACAAACATCGATTCGAGTCAATTGTCAATATTCAAATTTGTGGAAAACCAACAATTTTATCAGAGGGAAATATTTTTCTAAATTTAATTAAAATTTATAAACAGACTATTATCGGAAATATCCATTCAACAATGGAAAAGAACTAAATTGGATAAATTCGGAGCAAATTGATTTTTTGGAAACAAAACAAAAATGGTAGCTAATGGAAATGGAGAACATCAATTGCATTGGAATATTTAATGTTTTTCATGCAAGGCTGGATTTTTAAAGACAATTTTTACAAGAATATTTTTTTAAAGACCAGCAGAATAATATTTTTTTAAAGACCAGCAGAAGCCCATGTTTTTGTAATTGATTTTCCAGGACCATAGGAAACGTAAAGCTTTTTTTTAAGAATATATTTTTTAAGGACTTGCAAAGACATAGATTTGTTCAAGAATAACTTTCCAAGGACCAGCTGAAGCCTTGACCTTTAAAGAATATTTTTATAAAGAACAGGTGAAACTTTGACCTTTCATTTTTTCAAGGACCATACCAAGGCGTGGATTTTTTAAAGAATATTTCTTCAAAGACCAGCCAAGGCGTAGATTTTTTAAAGAATATTTCTTCAAAGACCAGCCAAGGCGTAGATTTTTTAAAGAATATTTTGTCAAGGACCATACCAAGGCGTAGATTTTTTAAAGAATATTTTTTCAAGGACCATACCAAGGCGTGGATTTTTTAAAGAATATTTTTTCAAGGACCATACCAAGGCGTGGATTTTTTAAAGAATATTTTTTCAAGGACCATACCAAGGCGTGGATTTTTTAAAGAATATTGTTTCAAGGACCAGGCAAGACGTGGATTTTTTAAAGAATATTTTTTTCAAGGGCCATAACAAGGCGTGGATTTTTTAACGAATATTTTTTTCAAGGGCCATAACAAGGCGTGGATTTTTTAAAGAATATTTTTTTTCAAGTGCCATAACAAGGCGTCGATTTTTTAAAGAATATTTTTTTCAAGGGCCATAACAAGGCGTGGATTTTTTAAAGAATATTTTTTTCAAGGGCCATAACAAGGCGTGGATTTTTTAAAGAATATTTTTTTCAAGGGCCATAACAAGGCGTGGATTTTTTTCAAGGGCAATAACAAGGCGTGGATTTTTTTCAAGGGCAATAACAAGGCGTGGATTTTTTAAAGAATATTTTTTTCAAGGGCCATAACAAGGCGTGGATTTTTTTCAAGGGCAATAACAAGGCGTGGATTTTTTAAAGAATATTTTTTTCAAGGGCCATAACAAGGCGTGGATTTTTTAAAGAATATTTTTTTCAAGGGCCATAACAAGGCGTGGATTTTTTAAAGAATATTTTTTTCAAGGGCCATAACAAGGCGTGGATTTTTTTCAAGGGCCATAACAAGGCGTGGATTTTTTAAAGAATATTTTTTTCAAGGGCCATAACAAGGCGTGGATTTTTTAAAGAATATTTTTTTCAAGGGCCATAACAAGGCGTGGATTTTTTAAAGAATATTTTTTTCAAGGGCCATAACAAGGCGTGGATTTTTTAAAGAATATTTTTTTCAAGGGCCATAACAAGGCGTGGATTTTTTAAAGAATATTTTTTTCAAGGGCCATAACAAGGCGTGGATTTTTTAAAGAATATTTTTTTCAAGGGCCATAACAAGGCGTGGATTTTTTAAAGAATATTTTTTTCAAGGGCCATAACAAGGCGTGGATTTTTTAAAGAATATTTTTTTCAAGGGCCATAACAAGGCGTGGATTTTTTAAAGAATATTTTTTTCAAGGGCCATAACAAGGCGTGGATTTTTTAAAGAATATTTTTTTCAAGGGCCATAACAAGGCGTGGATTTTTTAAAGAATATTTTTTTCAAGGGCCATAACAAGGCGTGGATTTTTTAAAGAATATTTTTTTCAAGGGCCATAACAAGGCGTGGATTTTTTTCAAGGGCAATAACAAGGCGTGGATTTTTTAAAGAATATTTTTTTCAAGGGCCATAACAAGGCGTGGATTTTTTAAAGAATATTTTTTTCAAGGGCCATAACAAGGCGTGGATTTTTTAAAGAATATTTTTTTCAAGGGCCATAACAAGGCGTGGATTTTTTAAAGAATATTTTTTTCAAGGGCCATAACAAGGCGTGGATTTTTTAAAGAATATTTTTTTCAAGGGCCATAACAAGGCGTGGATTTTTGAAAGAATATTTTTTTCAAGGGCCATAACAAGGCGTGGATTTTTTAAAGAATATTTTTTTCAAGGGCCATAACAAGGCGTGGATTTTTTTCAAGGGCAATAACAAGGCGTGGATTTTTTAAAGAATATTTTTTTCAAGGGCCATAACAAGGCGTGGATTTTTTAAAGAATATTTTTTTCAAGGGCCATAACAAGGCGTGGATTTTTTTCAAGGGCCATAACAAGGCGTGGATTTTTTAAAGAATATTTTTTTCAAGGGCCATAACAAGGCGTGGATTTTTTAAAGAATATTTTTTTCAAGGGCCATAACAAGGCGTGGATTTTTTAAAGAATATTTTTTTCAAGGGCCATAACAAGGCGTGGATTTTTTAAAGAATATTTTTTTCAAGGGCCATAACAAGGCGTGGATTTTTTAAAGAATATTTTTTTCAAGGGCCATAACAAGGCGTGGATTTTTTAAAGAATATTTTTTTCAAGGGCCATAACAAGGCGTGGATTTTTTTCAAGGGCAATAACAAGGCGTGGATTTTTTAAAGAATATTTTTTTCAAGGGCCATAACAAGGCGTGGATTTTTTAAAGAATATTTTTTTCAAGGGCCATAACAAGGCGTGGATTTTTTTCAAGGGCCATAACAAGGCGTGGATTTTTTAAAGAATATTTTTTTCAAGGGCCATAACAAGGCGTGGATTTTTTAAAGAATATTTTTTTCAAGGGCCATAACAAGGCGTGGATTTTTTAAAGAATATTTTTTTCAAGGGCCATAACAAGGCGTGGATTTTTTAAAGAATATTTTTTTCAAGGGCCATAACAAGGCGTGGATTTTTTAAAGAATATTTTTTTCAAGGGCCATAACAAGGCGTGGATTTTTTAAAGAATATTTTTTTCAAGGGCCATAACAAGGCGTGGATTTTTTAAAGAATTTTTTTTTCAAGGGCCATAACAAGGCGTGGATTTTTTAAAGAATATTTTTTTCAAGGGCCATAACAAGGCGTGGATTTTTTAAAGAATATTTTTTTCAAGGGCCATAACAAGGCGTGGATTTTTTAAAGAATATTTTTTCAAGGACCATACCAAGGCGTAAA